>NW_026921657.1:0-10242 GCF_032062105.1 Saccostrea cuccullata | reverse complement strand
TAAGATTTTTTTTTGTGACGCACTAAGCATACTAAGGAGCAGTTCTTGGGTAAAATAAATACAGGACAACCGCGTATCAGAGGATAACTTTTATAGAACTGGGCTATAGAATTTCTTAGCTTTATCAATTATTATTTTCAATAAGGTCAATTAACTAACCTTTTCATGGGCTAATTAACATTGAATAGGAGCATTAAAAGGTTCAAAAGTATCGGTTTTGTATTGCGTCACAAAATCTTGAGAATTAAAATTCTTTTTTTTTTCACTTATAGTATTTTTTTTATTTAACAATACTGTTGTTTTTAAAATAAGAATTAAAATTCAAACAGAATTCTTTTTTCTGATAAAAATCAAACATGTCCGTGATATATTTACCTAGATACATGTAACTTCTTGTTTTATTTAACCTCAGGAGATAAATTGATCTTTTGCACATGACATATATGTAAGCAGTGACAGCAGCTGTAGACATGTACCTGTATACTGTCTTATTTCATATAATACGAATTAATAAAGTTCTTTAATTAAAAATTAAAACATTTTAAGCATTTAAAAGTAAACAAGATAAATTGATAATTTACTATCATTTGAGAGATAGAGAAAGACATTTCAATATATATAAAGAACAAGATATACATTTCTTTAATCCAATAAAAAATAACTTATTAGAAAAATTCTTTAAAAGTTAAGTATATACAAATCAAGACTTAGAATAAAATAGATTTCGCCATACCTGATCCAGATATCGACCAGAGACGAATGTTTTGGTCGTTGAATGCGAATACTGTCCCACAAATAGATTGATAAGATTCGGAAACTGAATTGAATGTCACACCTAAAGAGCGAAAAATAATATTGCTGTGCATAATATATATATATATCATATTAAGGGTGTCATTGCCAAGTACATGTGTATTGTAAAAATCATAATGATTTCTTGTTGGATATGATTTTTATCTAATGGATTGTGTAATTGTTTATCCCCTAGCTTACTACAACTCATTAAATTTCTTTTAATCTAATTTTTATTACTGTCTTCACAAACGATCTTTTGCATATGTTTTTCATGAACATGTAGGACTCCACTTTATTTCACTTCCTCTGGTTTTCACAAAAACCATTGTGACATTATAGCTGCACATAACTGTGGGATACAAAAATGACATCACATGAACTATTTCGACGGGATAAAGGGGTAAACCTGGGATAAAAGTAATCATTATATGTTCTCTACACTATTCTCAGATATAAAAAAAAAGTTGTTCGGTACTATTTTCTATTAATGAATATTCATATAATTATTAAAAGTGATAAGCACCAAAATACATATATTTAACCAAATACATGTATGTTCTTTGTTTTACGGTTTTTTTTATATGAGAATAATGTTATTAAACTATTACGATTGTATTATATATTTTTCGTAGTTTTCCATTGTAAGTAGCTTACAATAAAATAAAATTTGATTTTCAGAATTGCAACATAACATATAAATTTATATATGTTATATTTTCCACAAATATTTAGTTTTTTAAAAAAAGAAATGGAACTGGCATGTAAAACATAAAAACACATGTTTTCCTTAATCATTTGAATTTGTGTAAAATTTGAAAATCATTTTTAAAATTGTTTTATATGTAATTGTGTCATAAAAATTGCTTTACTGTATTTTCTTAAAAGTTGCATAGACACATTTTTTTTTCAAAAATCTTTATTCCAATGCCATACATCATTATTGGAACACAAAAATGTGTAACAAAACATTTTTCAAAGGAATTCTGTTTTCCGTATTTTTTGTCCGACAGTCAATCAATGTGATTTGAAAAATCTTATTCTTATTTATGCATAAACATTAGATCTTTTCTTTTCTTCCCTTTTTACAACAGGTTTTAATTAACTGCATAACTAAGGATTTGTGTTCACATTTGGACCTGATTGTTATGTCTGTTTAATTAGCAATGGTGATCAATATATGCAAATGGATGAATTTAAATTTTAACCTTCAGCATAACTTTTAAAATTCCAATATCAGAAATATTAGAGAGAAGTTTATCAATCTTATGTATGTGTGTAAACTATCAAGGTTACCAAGACGTTTTTACCTGGACTGTATACCTATATGCTTTTAAAAAATTAAAAAAAAATATGATTAACATTAAAAACTTTGAGGTTAAAGAAAACAATGATTTTTACACTTTGAACGTTCTTAAAGAAATAAATGGATTTAATATACTTCTGTTAAAATGTTTCCTATATGACTTCACAAAAAATAAGTATCCTTTCAAATGGCAGGAATAGCAACCTTCTGACCATGACTGTGACCACCCTGCTTAAAAAGCTTTCATGTAATTGTTGCCGCCATTTCGATTTACTGTTCCACAAACACATCTTGTTTCATAATGACTTCAGTAGCATTGTGACGTCACCATTTAAAATTATTTGTTTAGAATGAAATCAATATATTTTATACATCGATGAAAAATGCTTATTTTCACTGGATAATGTTTTTCTGGAACTATTCTTGAACTTGAAAAAAGACACTCGTTTGACACATATTTGTGATATTTAAGGTAGGATTCTTCATCTGGTTTCTAACTGTTAGAAACATGCAAAGTATATTTGCTTTCATGTCTTTTATATTAAGGATTTAAAAGACCATCTTTTCTTTCATTAAAGCACAGTTGCACACCTTTGAATAGAATCGTAAACGGCTAATGAAAACTAACAGGGGCTACACTTTTGTGAGAATAGTGGCGTATGAAAAAAATTCTTTTCTGCTTTTCAAGACTATTAAAAAACAATGAATTTAGTTAAAATTTTTACAAATCAAAGACTTGATGAAATTTTTGAATGAAATTGATATTAGTTATAATAGACTAAAGCTTCAAAATATATCAAATAAATATGATTTTTCAAACAAACTAGAACACTATTAGCATTTAAAAGCTTCTAACTTAAATACAGATTGGAGCTAATAATCCGTAAACAAGTATTTTTACCTCTCATCAAATGATCAAAACATTTTGTTCTTGGATCATTTTGTATCTTAATGTAACAACTTAACTATTATGTGAGATAAGAGGAATTCAAATATAGGAAGCATAAAAAGAAACAATTATTATGTCCTAAAACTTTACAAAAAGCAAAGATAATTCGAATCTGCCAATTTTTTTTTTTACATGTACTACCAGAGAATTTCTTCAAAGAGAATTAAATATTCACCTCCTGCCTCCGAGATGTACCCGTTGGTCATCTTCAACTGGACAACAACTAGGTCAGGATATTTACCAAGGCCGTGTGTAATAGTTTTATGATTATCCGCTAAATAAAAGAAATGAAATATTTGAAATATTAGATTCCAGCTTATTAATGTCAATCATTTGGTTTGGTTATCCACTAAGTAGAGGTTATCTTTATTGTGTCATTTGATATTGGCTTTATCCAAAGAATTGAAATGATATATATATTCGCTATCTTGCCGAGCAAAGATACAGAATTTCATCTAGTTGGATAAAGCTTATCGATGTCAAATCACACATTTATAGATGTTTTATTTATCTGACACGACTTTCGATTTTTTTTTAAAAAAAATGAGACTTCTCTTATGAAACTACATGAATGATTTCTAATTTAATGTTGATCCACGGTAAGTTTGACCTAAAATACTAGATAGGCATGCGTAATATAATATAAGGAAGCTTTGTTGAAGATGCTCAAAGTACTAGTATCTTATGACAGCAAAATAATTGCTAGGCTTTATTTTATCCGAAAATGATTTAAAAAATGGGGGCGGGGTTTACCAGTTGGCTTCAAATCGCCAATACAAGTACCTTGAAAAAATACACGTCTTTGACATAAACGTCTTTTTA
This sequence comes from Saccostrea cuccullata, assembly GCF_032062105.1. NCBI lineage: Eukaryota > Metazoa > Mollusca > Bivalvia > Ostreida > Ostreidae > Saccostrea > Saccostrea cuccullata. Next base: position 6,373 of record NW_026921657.1, on the reverse strand, counting down.
TTGCTTTTAATGACGTTATTGCTCTTTATCATTCATTTTGTAAGAGAAAGAATTTTTGCAAATAAAAGTTTCAATCAAATAAAATCTTGAAGCAAAGGACCGTGTCAAAATCGGAAGTGCTATTGATAAAGCATCTACCCATGGATAAAGCATAGGTTTATCTCACGGGCAGCATTATCCACATGTTTAAGAATGCAACCTATTGTTCTCATTTTTAAGATAAAATATTAGTTGACCCTTGACCATTATATTTTGAATAGAGTATGGTTCTTAATACCATAATCATTGGATAATAAAAGTTTAACCAATTTGTTTACCTTTCCAACAATTAAAAGAAATGCATTAAGGACATTCAGAAGTTTGATTGACTTTTTCCAAAAAATATATCTAAAATACAAAAGTGAATATGTTAAAGATATTCTTACTTCCTGATATGCTGGTACCACCAGATAGTGTAAAATTTGCGGGAGGTAAATCACACAATCCCCAAACTATGACCCGTACTTCACCTTGGACATAATTGGCTTGGAATGGTCCTGCGAATGCAGTACCTCCTGAAGATTAAGATTAAAACATTAGATAAAATGTTTACAGCTCACACGCAAAATGGTTTGCAAGGTGGGTTTTAAATGATATGATCATGTTAGTATTATTTGCACTTTTTATGAAGCCCTTTTTTTTTTACCTTGTCAATGTTCATAGAATAATTCTATTGCTCTTAAGTATTCGTTAATTCTACTTCTCTTTTGATCTCATTTCATTTTTCAAACCTCAAAAAAGTAACAAAGAATTTAATTATTACACATGAATGGCATTTTATATTGAACTTTTTCAACTGGTTTGGTATGGAAAGTTAAATCAATTTGCTGTTTTCTATTTCTAATTGCTTTTGACAGATTCCACAAAATCAATAGAGCGTTTGAACACAAGAAAGCATCAAATGTTATTGTCAAAATAACGCAGTTAGTGACTTTACTTTTATTTGTCATCGCTTTTTTATCCTTGAAATTGAAATGATTCGATTTAAAGACGTTCGCTCCTGTGCTCTTGCGTGGATTTCGGTCTTGACCTTATTTTTTTTACATTTTGCATCATTTTAAACTTTTGATATTGGATTTAGATTTTACAATGCGAATTAAACTATATCCAATGAAAAACAGCAATTTAAATTCCTTTCAAGAAGAATTAATGCGAAACCATTTTTTGTCGCGGAAGTTTTTTTTTATGTAGAAGAAAATTTATTTAATTACTTTATGCAACTTGTTACAGATTTCATTTGAAGATTCTTATTTTTCCATGCTGGTTGAACACAAAGTTATATTTTGCAGTGAAATATCTAATGCTTATTTCAAATATCTATTAAATAATTTCTTATGAATTCTTTCGAATTATTGATTATAGCATATATTTAACGTCCCTTGAGCTCACAAAATTTACACATTAATATCGAAAAATGTACATCATATACCCAACTTTTGATGTTCTTTTCTGAATATATAAGATTACTGTATAGCAGGTTAAAATCGCGGTGAGCAGTGAGGGTTTGTTTTTTAAGCAAATCCAGCGCCTTTCGAGACACGAAAGGAAAAAAAACATACATTTTTTAAACAGTACTTGCAAAGCATTTTCTTGACTATTTGTGTGACTTCTGGTGCCGAGCGCTATGCGCATATCAGCAGGAAAGGCAAGTCTAAATATTGTGTCAATTGTGAGCCCGATTAGGTATACGAAACACTGGTGCCCGATTTGAAGTCAAAATAATGTTACGCATCGAACATTTCTGGCCAAATAAAAAAAATTATACAGTATCACGAAGTGTTGAACTTTTAATCATATAATTGAAATTAATTAATTGCGTGACCCTGTTTACTACGCTTGTGCCTTGATTAAAGGTAATTTCGACGAATTATACAAGCTAATATAGTAAATATATTATTAAAATCCATTTAAAAATTCATAAGTTTAAACATAAAATTGTTTGTACACATTTTTAAGTAAAATCTGAAAAAATTTCACCTTATAAATCATTTCAAGAATTATTCATGTTTTTTCAGAATATTTAAAATAGCTTTGATATACAATGTATCTGCTTTAATTCTGAAAAGGTTTAAAACTTTAAAATAATCCCTTGCTTATCAAATTGTTATGCAAGGAAAAACACATTTTGTGAGTGCAGAAAGGTTAAAGACTAGTAATTGATTATGCGACGCAATTTGAAACTTTTTTTACAGTCACAATTTTAAAGTGTCTTCTTTAAGAAAAAAGAATTACAGTTTATTTAATTTTATTGTTCCATGCTTTGTTTGGACAAATATATTGGAGGCAAAACGTTGAAATTGTTATTTTTTATTAAGGCACAAATTTCAGTTCAAAAGGTCACATTTAATGTACTTTAGCGCCAAAGGAAGCGTATTGACCCCCATATTTTGATATGATTTTAATAAAGCTACGTGTGTTAAAAGTAAAAATATTTAGACAAAAAAAGTTAAGACTTTAATTATCAGAAGCCAACCTCTTTAATTGATATATATAATTTATATAGTGATATATGTTTACACTTTTTTTTAGGTAAATACACCCAAAAATTTAAAATAGTCCAACTTATACCATCTTCTGTGGTGTTCAATGTTAAATGATATTACATTTTTTTTTTTACAAAAAGATACGATTAATATTCATATTTATATGTACGTACACATTTTCTTATAATATACAATATACCTGTAAATATCATCACTCCTTTATAGGAATTTTCGTCTCTGACAGGAACGAAGATTTTAACATGCAATTCGTTGTACAAATAAACCACTCCTCCATATATATTGTCACTATCATCATCCCTGTGCATGGATCCGGAAGCTGGGAAAATGATTTCATTTCCGCTCTCTTGAACCTTGACCTGAACTTCCACCTTTACAGGAATCTGGTTCAGTGGATGTGGGATTATGACCGGGCTTATTGTCTGTGCTGCTATAGGGAACCAAGCACTGATGAATGCTGAGTCTACGTAGTTTCCGATTGCTTTGACAGAAAAAAAATGTAAATATAAATTTTACGAAAAAAAAAATAGATTTAGTGCAGTCACGCTTTTTAACGCATATACCATTTCATATTTTTACGGCACAGTCACGCAAATACCGTTTCCCCGCAATCAAAAAGTTCATTAAACATACATTTTTTTTTTTATCTTTTATTTTGAAAAAAAAGTCATAAAATAAAAAAAAAACTTAGACTATTTCCTTGAAATGATAACGATATATGTGCTTTAATTTGATTAATATCAAATAAAAAATAATTTCTATAAAAGTTAGTACATGTACATGTAGAATAATTTCAGCTAGCTGAAATACTGCACAAACTCTTATTTAAAAAAAAATATGATATAAAAATTAAGTTATAAAAATTTTATTCTGTAAAACAAAAAAAATTATAACGGAAGGATTGCAATTATCTAAGAGGAAGTTAACACAAGAAGAATTAAATTTTCATTAGCCGTAAAAAAAATTGACTTTTTCTTCAAAAAGAATTCTTAAATAAAACATTGAAAAATTCAAATAATAAGAGCAGTATAATATCAATTATGCAAACACACCTGCAATTAAAATCCAAAATCCCCTTAATGTTATCCTTCTCATAGTGTAGATCCAATCAACAGAATAAGAGAAGTCTATGTTGACGTTCCCATCTGTGTACTGTGTCAGGTAGATATAATGAGTACGTAATAGAAAGCCTAGCTAGATTAACACTTCACCGAACCATTGTTCAATATTGATTGTCGGAAGTGTGAATTATTGCTTAGCTATGAATTTAAATAATCAAGTTGCCGATTATAGTTTCTAATCTATGAATGAACAATTAAGATGAATATGAAAACGCTTTCATTAAATAAACAAGTTTGTTTTAAATTCATCTGGGATATAAATCAATGGACAAAAAGCAGCGAGATTTTCGGATTTCCAAATTGACTAATACTACCTCAATAAAAACCTGGCCCTTGATTCTTTGAATTAGCTTAGACATTAATGTGTTATTTAAAAAAAAAACTGATCTTCCCTTTCTGTGGTCGTATCAGCGTCTGTATGCAAGCTAACAAAATCGTTTCTCTGAATACATGATGTGATTCATTGTAAATATCATTGTACGTTATGTTCTCTCTCATCCAACCTTTTCGCTGAATAAAAAAAATATTTCACATTTTGCCCCAAAACCCGCAAAAACAAATAAATCTAAAACATTAAAAAAAAAACTTTAAAAAAAAGTCATCAAGGGATTAAGAACTTACAACAAAAATAAAGAACAAAAATTAAAAAAAGTTTTAGTTATGTTTATATATATACAGTCATGTACATGTATATATTTATTATATAGACTTTAATAGCGGATAAATTGTTCTGTTAAAGCAGGAAAAATAAGTTGATTTAACTTCGTTTATTTCGATGATAACTATTAGCAAGGAAAGTAAATCCAAAATGATCTCTTTAATTGTATGACTTGAAATTAAATATTTTTTCTTTAAAGAATAACGAAATTTAATATAAAGGAAGCTTTCAAGTCGACAAATCAACAAAATTTAATCCTAGTTGAACTTTGTGACTCTACAGTAGTTTAATACTACTTTAAACAACATCTTGGCAGGTGATGGTCAAGACTTTAGTACGATATATAAAAAAAATTAGAGCGTCAAAATATCTTATTTAAAGATTTCCATCAATTAAAATGAACGAGAAAATGACAAATATACAATCCTCCACGTGTCAGAAATTTAGTATGATTGATCCAACGCGATTTTTATATGTAGTTCAATGCTTAACAATAAAATTGTAGACTTTTAAAATGTTTTGTGCTTATGTAAACCCTACCATTTTATTGAATTCACAATTATATAGGCCTCGAAATGCATTATATTCAGTCTTAAAAGCAATAAAAAAGCATGAGCAAAGCGAATTAAAATATTAAAAGCAAAATGCATCAATATTCTCAATATACATGTAATGATGTAACATGTTTGTTTCATACGATTATTTGACAAGAGGATTGTGGGTACTCGCTACAAATATTATTTTCGGTGGTTTTTCCTCCCTCACAATTTTAATGGTTCATAATGCAAAAACTCTATTTATTTTCATTTTATATAGTTTAAAATTACCAATTATTGCAAAAAATGTAGAAGTTGCGATATTATTTCATATGGGAGACATCAATAAACAGAAGTATAAGTCACATAAAAAAAAATCAACATAAACATGTCCTTGTTGTACATAATTCATATAGCAGATGCATGATATGTTCATGCAATCTTGGCTTTTTTAGTAGGACTGTTAGCCTAGTTGCATGCTTTTGATTGGGCATATTGTGTATTTTATGCAACTGGCTATATATATAGCTATTATGTATATTCTATTTTTGATTTTCATTTATGTTCAATAAATGACCTTTTTTATCTTTATTGAGGAGTTGTTCTATTTTGACTATGAGTGAAGACAGAAAAAAAATTGTATATTTCTTGTAAACAGCAAAACTAAATTAATTAGTAAAAAAAGATTCAAATGCATAATTCTGATGCTTAAATGTCCAAAAAGTTTGTTTTTCATTAGATACTTTTGAATTGTGAACAACAGAGAATTACCGAAACTAATTTACGTTACAAGTTCAATAAAGGAAATGCCTGAATGAAGAAACCTGAGAAAGAGTTATTGCCCTTATCAGCATTTTTAAACGATTGAATAAGTGATGCAATAAAAAAAGTACATGCCTTAAAATTTTTTATCATTACAACATTGAAAAGCATTCTTCCAAAATGTATCCTATATTTTATATTGAGTGTGAATTGAAATTAATCAAGTTTTTGCAGAAACCTTTGACATCATAAGAGGATGGAAATCACTGATTGATTCTTAAAAGAAAGAAAAACACATGGATCTGTATATTCAAAGAATTTTGCAAATTATTATGCTTGCACTTTTAGCATTATTTTTATTTCTTGTCAACATTTCAAAGAATTTCTGATACACATAAATTTTTTTCGAGTCTTGTTAGGAAAGTTCACAAACATATTTCATTACGGAAAATCTATAATGTATTTTGAATAACGTACATGTATGTTAAGTTCAATTTTTATCTTCACGAAGCAATCATTTGGCGTTTTATGAACTTAAATGACGTAAAAACCTGATTCCACACCTGCTATTTCTTTTCACGGTTAAATTTGTTTTAAAATATTAATCTCTTAAGTCTTTTCATATCTTTTTCTCACTCAAAATTGAAAATTTTTCTCAAAACATACAATAAGTTTTTTGAAATGTCTTTGTTTGCGCATCGGATATTAGTTTAATTATAAGGCAGTGTTGCATAGTTCAGTTATCGGGTTAATTTA
>NW_026921656.1:0-10314 GCF_032062105.1 Saccostrea cuccullata | reverse complement strand
ACAATCAAAGTACTGAAAGTACTGAAAAGCGGTCAGCATGCTTTCATCGAATATGTACAGTGTACAATAACAAAAAATGCATTGAATGGAGATATTAAAGTAGACATGCATGTTTTTCCAGTGTCATCAGCGAAGAAGCAAACACACTGAATTGTAGTACTTTACTAAATAGTACAACCAATAACATCCCAGATTGATGTCATAATTGTTTGTTTCAAAATATCAACCTGCGATTTTCAGTTTGAAGACAGGAAGTTCAATTTCAAAAATTTCTCCCTAATTTTCTCCATTGGTGGCGTCCAAAAGTGCTCAGAACGAAACAAAATTATGTTGATATTGCAAATTTAATTGTCTTTCAAGCTCTACTGATTCTTAAATTTGGTAACTGTAAAGGCTACTAAAACAAACAACTCAAAATTAAGAAAATAAAATGATAATTTAAATTCTTTAGATTAATTGATTTGGAGTACTGTACATAGGTCTTCATACACAGAGGAAAATTAGCTGGCTAGTCTAAAAAAAAAACGGATGGACGAGCAGAAAATTAATTAATTTCAGAGAGCTTCAGTTGTGTAGGCTCACTGCGGGTCAGCAGGTGTGACCTGTCATTGGGGATGCTTACTTCTATTAGGCACCGGAAATTTCAAGGATCCTTTTTTTTTTTCATTTGAGACCAATCACTGTTCATTATGTATTTTGATACAGATACTGAGTGCATCTGTTTCTTAATATTATGAACTATTTCTCTCAAAGGAAGAATGACAAGTAAACATAATAAAGTTTTAAGAAATGTACATTACTGACTTTTCATACAATTAAGTGTTCGAATAAGTAAATGGTATATGACAATTATTTAAAAAAGAGTCTTGCACGATATGTATAAACGAACATATACTGAATATTGGGCAAATATTTTTCATGAAATATTGTAACAAAAAAAACTGTGAAAAGGAAAGTTGTTGTTTAATCCATCAACACTAGTATTTTAAATATTCAAAGGTTCACTAAAATTCAGTGTATAACAAACAGTTTAATTGTCCATTGCAAGAATTTCCTAGTTATCATTTTCACTTTCTTCAATATGTCGCAAAAGCAATACATTCTTTTTTTTTTTTTTTTTTTTTACTAAAAACAAGTATGCGAACTTCTATCAATATGTCTGTAAGCATCTGTATTTAATATTTATTTCTTCTCAAAGGCTCAAAATGATAGTTAACAAATTGGACAAATTCAAATTTAAAAAATATTTTTACAACTTATGCCTTGCATAAGAATTTAGCAAACTTTAAAAAATAATCATTCATTAGATATAATTTTCAATTTGTGCTTATCGTCAAGATTTTTCATGCCTCTTTTGTGCATATTTTACATCGGCTGATTTTATGAAAAGGATCGAATGCCGATTAAATTTTTTTCTCCAATTTTTAGAAATTAATTTTAGTATTTTCAGGCTCCCATTAATTTTTATTTAATAAAAATGTGATCAATTAAAATCGTTTGTGATAATTAGACTGAGTACAGAATTTATCCCCGGAAACAAACCTTTTATAATATCTTTTAAATAATTTCAACTGAGAAAAAAGGAGAAGAAAAGAAACGTTTCATTATGGAAGTAATCCATAACTGTACAACTTACAGATGTATTCAGTATTTTGATATAAAGGCTTTCTTCGTGTACTAGTATTACTTAAGTTAATTAAAGGGATGCCTTAATATTTTGCAAAATGAAACTCGATCGAGAGATTCTCCGATGTTTTGCAGTCGGTAATAACCTTTAACCCTTTAACCAGTAATTAACCCGTCCTCCCTGTGCCCAGTACCATAATTCGGTCAAATATTTATTGTTTATGAGAGTAAAAACAAATCATAGAAGAGGCTTTGTTGACGTTTCCGTTGTCGATAGGTAGCGCCTTATTGATGTTTCCGGTGTCGATAAAAATCGGACACATGCCATAAAGCGGTTAGCGAAGCTAACCGCTTAAAAGTATCAATAAAAATGAAGATCACTGAGAGAATTACCTAGTTAAACTACTTTAAAGGTAGTGATTGTATGGACAGTGATTAGTAATCATTCTGTTTACTAGCTAAGATAGTGAAAGTGGTGTAGTGGTCGTAAAGATACTTAAATACCTTGTGAAAGTTACTAATGAATTCTTAGATTTACTAATGTTATCTAGTACATCTACCCAATTCTCAGTAAAACTACTTTTAAGGTAGTGATTGTATGGACAGTAAATTTACTAGTCTTCCCAGTGACTTTCACTAATTATTTTTTTCAGTGATGTTGAGTACCTAGAACACTGTACCATTGATAAGTTGTGAATTAAGTATTAAATTGGATCGACAGTTTCGAAAAATCAACCCGAAAATGACGCCTCTAAATGGAGACGGAAAATTCACCGCCGGTTCTGACTTCCTGACGCATAACATGTCAAATTCGTGAAGAAGCGCTAAAAATGTCAGATTTTTCAGACTAATCAATCAAGAGTTAATAATGAATCATATGTTGTTTCTATCTTAATATTTTATTTATTCTGTTACATAATATTTTATTTATTCTGTTACATAAATATTCTTGTACATAACACTGTAACATGCGATGCTTCAATCTATAAAAATTCTATTTTTCTATTGATTAAGAAATTCTCCAATTCGCATGAAAAAATAAAAGGAAAAAGTATATTCCCCAGATGGTAATGTTTTAATCTTTATTACAGAAAACATTCATCTTGATTACAGGAATATTTTCTGAACATGGTTGTTACATCCAGAATAAAATCATCAGTGACGTCATAGACAGAAATTGCAAAAAAGTGCTGAACAAGAACATTTTATAATTCTCTATATTCCAATGTTTGATTTCTTTCTTTGTTTTATTGCTTACCTGTTCTCCTCCATTGCATTCGGAACCCAATTTTTTTGTTCCGGCACGGTGATAGATGTCATTTTGGAATAACTGGTTTCGTTCCAAATTAGATAGGCGTCATTCTATTTAACATCAAACCAGGCTGTGACAGAAATGTACTGCAAATGTTCGTCTACCTCATGAATCGTGTTTAACCTCATTAGAACGCTCACATGAACATTCATTTTTATTTTTTCTTGGTTTCAAATTTTTACTATAGTCCTTGAAAAGATTTTGCTCAAAGTTGGACACAAACAAACATATATACATCTGTAGGACACCAATATTGAAGAACAACATTTTAATTTCAATGTCCATCTTCATTTTGAATTCCTTATGTGTACTGCTGAAGAGAGCGTTTTTCTTGCACAAAAGTTAAATACTTATTCTATTTGTAAGATAAATGCCCACACAATATAAAGTGACCACTACGAGACAACACACATTTTGTTATTCATTTACAAGAAAAATGTTGTTACTAGTATTTATTTGTTTATCTACAGGAGAAAAAAGGATTTTAAAATGATAATTATTCGTTATTTGACAATCAGCAAAGGATTAGTGCCAACAAATGAGTTTTATCAATCGTTCAAAGAACTCTTTTTGTATTTGATTCTATAATCAACAAACTGTCAATTTCAATTTTACATGTAAAGAAAAGTTATTTCGATCAACTTATTTATAGTCTAATCAGGGATGGGGTAATCGTAATCAGTAATCGTAATTAGCTGTAATCGATTACAGTTTGCCAAGTAATCATGAGTAATCAGTAATCATCAATTTTTCTGATTACAAGTAATCGTAATTTAATCGATTACTGTGAAAAAAGTCCTGTAATCATGATTACTATTTGATTACTTTATGATTACAATTTTTAAAACAAAGATCTTAAAATCATGATTTTAATGATATTCAGTAAATATTTTTCAGTGTACAAATTGATTTATAAGAAAAATTATTATGAAATCATAAGCTATATTTGGTTAGGTATCTTCTTCTAATATTTCCAGAAATTCTTATAACCAGGTCCATTAATGAAAATTGTCCAGGCAATGAGAAAGTTCCATCATACATAGCTATATTCAGTAGTCATTTCAGAATATGTAAGAAGCTTAGCAATTCGTCATTTTTGACTACAGATATATGTATATACTTTCAGAACCAAAATTACTACAGGATCATTTTGAGTTTGATTTTTTTTTGTTTCAATTAATGAGCATGTGTTTAATGCAACATTTTGTTTTTCCCTGTAAATCTTTTAATAAACTTGTTTTTTTTTAATATCAAATGTTCCTTTATTGGGATGTGTATTCTAAAAATCACTTTATTTGATTTACAGTCTACATAAAAGATATGTGAATTAATCAGTAATAAAACACAGGTATACTACTGTAAGTTATGTCAGCTTGAGTAATGACAATTATTGAACTATCCATGCTTGTCCAGTCAATGTGTTAATTCTAGTAAAAACATCTAATAATTGGCAGCTTAATTAAAAGGCTCATCAAGAAGGTCAATTACCGGGGTACTTGTGTAAAGTTCTCTATCGAATCCCTTTATCCCTAACTATAATTATGTTGAATTTGAGTTATAAATAATGATAAATTCTTTTTTTATCTTTCTCAACAATAACACAAAATATTTACTTGTATTAAAGATAGAACTCAAATGATCTAAGAACCATATAATGCTTCTATATGAAGACATGTACCACCAAACCTTGACTGAATTCTACCTTAAGAAATATAAATGATATTTTAAAAAAAGGAATAAAAATATGTCGTTGTCCTTGAACATTAAAAATACTTAATGTAATCTAAAGTAATCATAAGTAATCATGATTTCATGAAAGAAAAGTAATCATATGTTATTGATTACTTTAAAAAATGTCTGTAATCAGCTTGTTATCGATTACTTTTAAAATCCAAAGTAATTGTAATTTAATCGATTACTTTTGAAAGTAATCGACCCCATCCCTGAGTCTAATGAAAGGCTGCATTAGTCTGACATTGTTCCATGTTCTTTGTTGAATTTGTTACAATTAAAGCAAACAAGAGAAATTTGGAGCACCAATCCTATTAACAATGAATCCACTTAAATAAAAAAAAAACATGTGCCCCTTTGTTCTCAGGATCACAAGATTTATTTTTTCATTTTATTATTTTATCATTTTGAAAAATTCGAATATACACCAGAGTACATTTCAACCAATTGCGTGTCAGTGTGGGGTGCTATTTCCCCCATTTTTACGGAGTTGGAGGGGTTGTAGTCATGCAGTTCTTTGTGTGTGTTAGTTTATTCTTGTACCAAACGGAAGTAATATATTTTACATCAGGATTGACATTGAATGCTGCCTTGACCTTTTCGAAGTGATAATCCGCTTTGCGATGCCCTTGTTAGGTCTTTCCACCTTTCTGTGGAAAGACCTATTGATATTCTTCTGTTTATTATTATTCTTTTTTATTAGGTCTTTCCACCTTTCTGTGGAAAGACCTCTTGAAATGCTTCTGTTTATTATTATTATTTTTCCGTTATCGAAAATTGAACCGAAAGAGTTCTCGAAGAACTTTGCAGTTTATGATACTCGCCATTAAAAGTTATTTCGAAAAAATACCCAACGTGTATGACCTATGACCACTATTGGAGTTCTTGCCCTTTGTATGAAAAACCTTGTTATCGCTACTCCTTCGAAACCGTAAACCGTAGAAATATGAAACCTTCACTAAAGTCTTCAACTAATTGGGAGGACTCTGGAATCTATTCATTGCGAAAGTATTCAGTGACCCCTTCAGTGAGTTATCGCCCCTGAAACTTTTTTAATTTTAGAAATAATTAAAATTTTTCAAAACAAGAAGTGATAGACACATGGGACCAACTGCGAAAGATTCATTGACCTTTGATTATGAAATTCATGCAAAGGTCAAAGGTCAAGGTCATTCCAAAATTGAGAAATTAAGCTCTTTTTATATCTCTTTTGTCTTTAAACAAATACTTAATTTCTTAGCATCATTGATATGTACTCTTAAAACTATTTTAAAGATTTAATTCTTATTCCTTAAGATTGACCCTATTAAAAGTTATCGCCCTTTGTACGAAAAACCTTGTTATCGCTACTCCTTCGAAACCGTAAACCATAGAAATATGAAACCTTCACTAAAGTCTTCGACTAATTGAGAGGACTCTGGAATCTATTCATTGCGAAAGTATTCGGTGACTCCTTCAATGAGTTATTGCCCCTGAAACTTTTTGAATTTTAGAAATAATTAAAAATTTTCAAAACGAGAAGTGATAGAGACAAGGGACCAACTGCATAAGATTCATTGAGTTTTGAGCTTAAAATTCATGTAAAGGTCAAAGGTCAAGGTCATTCCAAAATTGAGAAATTAAGCTCTTTTTATATCTTTTTTGTCTCTTAACATATACAAACTGTCTTAGCATCATTAATATGTACTCTTAAAATCATTATAAAGATTCAATTCGTATTCCGTAAGATTGACCCTATTAAAAGTTATTGCCCTTTGCGCAGAAAACGTTGTTATGGCTACTACTACTGCGAAAACGTAAACCATAGAAATATGAAACCTTCACTAAAGTCTTCGACTAATTGAGAGGACTCTGGAATCTATTCATTGCGAAAGTCTTCAGTCACTTCTTCAATGAGTTATTGCCCCTGAATCTTTTTGAATTTTAGAAATAATTAAAAATTTTCAAAACGAGAAGTGATAGAGACAAGGGACCAACTGCATAAGATTCATTGAGCTTTGAGCGTAAAATTCATGTAAAGGTCAAAGGTCAAGGTCATTCCAAAATTGAGAAATAAAGCTCTTTTTATTTCTTTTTTGTCTCTTAACATAAACAAACTGTCTTAGCATCATTAATATGTACTCTTATAACTATTATAAAGATTCAATTCGTATTCCGTAAGATTGACCCTATTAAAAGTTATCGCCCTTTGCGCAGAAACACTTGTTATAGCTACTACTGCGAAACAATTAACCGTAGAAATATGAAACCTTCACTAAAGTCCTCGACTGATTGAGAGGATTCTGGAATCTATACATTGCAAAAGTCTTCTGTGACTTCTTCAATGAGTTATTGCCCCTGAAACTTTTTGAATTTTAGTAATATTTAAAAATTTTCAAAACGAGAAGTGATAGAGACAAGGGACCAACTGCATAAGATTCATTGACCTTTGAGCTTGAAATTCATGTAAAGGTCAAAGGTCAAGGTCATTCCAAAATTGAGAAACTAAGCTCTTTTTATTTCTTTTTTGTCTCTTAACATATACATACTCTCTAGCATCATTAATATGTAAACTTAAAACTATTTTTAAGATTCAATTCGTATTCCGTAAGATTGACCCTATAAAAAGTTATCGCCCTTCGGCGAAAAACCTTTTTATCACTACTACTTCGAAACCATAAACCTTACAAATATGAAACCTTCTCTAAAGTCTTCGACTAATTGAGAGGATTTTGGAATCTATTCATTGCGAAAGTCTTCGGTGATTTCTTCAATGAGTTAATGCCCCTGAAAGTCTTTGAATTTAACAAATAATTAAAAAATTTTAAAAAGAGAAAGTGTAGAGACATGAGACCAACTGCATAATATTCATTGACCTTTGAGCTTAAAATTCATGTAAAGCTCAAGGGTCAAGGTCATTCCAAAACTGAGAAATTTAGCTCTTTTTATATCTCTTTTGTCTTTCAACATATGCTTAATGTCTATGCATCATTAATAGGTACTCTTAAAACTGTGTCAAAGATTTCATTCTTGTCCCTTTAGGTTGACCCTTTTCGAAGTTATTACCCCTTGTGTGAAAAACATTTTTATTGATATTGCTCCAAAACCGTAAACTGCAAAGACATGAAACATTCTCAAATGTCTCATGGGACTTTAGGCAAAACTTTAATGTTCAAGTGCAAAAGGATATGGTGATTCCTTGAATGAGTTACTGCCCTTAAATGCTTTTGTGCTTACTATTAAACCTTATAACTTTAAAACTATAAGTCATAGAGACATGGGGTTAATTACAATGTGACCTTTGACCTTTAACCTTGAATATTACCTGAAGGTCAAAGGTCAAGGTCACCTAAAAAATCATTTTCATTTTGTTCTTCTTTTAAGCCATTCCTGGTTTCTTTTTTTATGAAATTTAACTTTAAGTAGATAAATATAAAATGAAATAGAAATTCAAAAGGTGGAAAGACTTCTTATTGTTCTGTGAACAATAAGTCTCCTAGTTTTTTTTATTATTTTTCCGCCGCATGTTTTTTTGTTTGAAGATTTATCGAAAAGATTTATTGTTCATGAGAATGTACTCCTTAAAAGATTATTGCAGTTCACCCTGCGTAAATGAACCTTGACCCCTATCGAAGTTATTGCCCTTTTCAAAAGAAATGCTTGTTATCGCTACTCCTTCAAAACCGTAAACCGTAGACGTATGAAACCTTCACCAATGTCTTCGACTAATTAAGGGGACTCTTCAATCTATTCATTGCGAAAGCATTCCGTGACCCTTTCAATGAATTATTGCCCTTGAAACTTTTTGAATTTAACAAATAAATATTTTTTTTTAAAACGACAAGTTGTACAGACATGGGACCAACTGCATAAGATTCATTGACCTTTGACCTTCAAATTCATGTAAAGGTCAAAGGTCAAGGTCATTCCAGAAATGAGAAATTTAGCTCTTTTTATATCTCTTTTGTCTTTTAACATATACTTAATGTCTATGCATCATTAGTATGTACTCTTAAAACTGTTTCAAAGATTTCCTTCTTGTCCCCTAAAATTAACCCCTTTAAAAGTTATTTCCCCTTGTGCGAAAAACCTTCTTATTGCCACTCCTCCGAAACCGTAGACAGTAGAGACACCAAACCTTCACTAATGTCCTCAGGGTCTTTAGGCCTAACTTCAATGTAAAAGTGCAAAAGTATCTGATGACCCCTAATATGAGTTATTGCCCTTTAACTTCTTTGTACTTACTATTAAACCTTATAACTTGAAAACTATAAGTCATAGGAGCATGGGGTCAATTGCACTGTGACCCTTGACCTTTGACCTTGAATATTTTTTAAGGTCAAAGGTCAAGGTCATTCTTTTTTTCCCCATTTTTTTCTATGGTTTAAGAGAGTTTTGGTTTCTTTTTCATGGAATTTAATTTTTAGGAGTCAGATATGAAACAAATTTGAAAAACAAAGAAGGTGGAAAGACCTCTTATTGTTCTGTGAACAATAAGTCTCCTAGTTCTTTTTTTTTTTACGAAAGACTTTGATAAAACTCCATTTGAAAAAAAAATCTTTCAAGGAAGACATATAGAGGTCCACAATAAAGCTTCTAATTTAGCAGTTAGAGTAGAGTTTGGTGAACTTCCCATTATTTTTATAATTATAATTTATTACTTAGATATTAAATAGATTACAGAAACTTGTTTCAAATCAAGAGAATTCAAACTTACTTTTACAAGATGCATATTTAGAGGATGAAAAACTTGCAGGAAGTGGAAAAACATGTCGGCAAAACTGTATACAAACTGTACTTGATGAAGTTACTGCTTCAAATGCTAATACATTATCAATAAATGTTTTTGAAAATAATGAAAAAAATTGAGAACATAGTTTTTAAGGTTGTAATAAATATCAAAGATAAAGGTAAGGACAAATTATCATTCTACAGCCAGTTAAGGATGTACAACACACCTACCCCCAAAAATTCCTGTCGTTTAATTTTCGTTATTTTTGTATATATTTAGTACATGACTATATCTACTGCATGTATGCATATTTTAAACAAAATCGTTCGAGTGGTTTTTGGACAGGAACTTCCGAAAGTTACCCCCCTTTAGTTGTTTACAAGGATAGAAAATTTTTAATCAACGAACTACATAAACCTTGATTTTCAAAAAAGCCAGGTTAGATATAAATGTCAAATTTCATTGGCTTATTCCTTTATCCATTTAACACAAAAACATAGTCATCTTTTTGAAATACATATCATCAAAATAATTTTTAAAGACCTTAAACTGAAAAACTATGAATTTTCTAAGCCTTGAAAATTGCGAATTTTTCAAATTCAAAATTTTTTGTGAAAAAAACCTGTCGTTTAATTTTGGTAAAAAACTTTCTTTAGATAGCTGGTAGTAAAAATAATCTTCATAATTTTTTGTATAATTTTTGTACGACCAGTTTTGATTTAATAGCGGAAAATTACCCCCTCCCCCTTTCTCAATAAATCACGTTCCCGCGCGTCTTTCAAACGGGGGTCGATCACTTTGTTATATGAATCTACAAATACATATTAAAAAATTAAAATGGAATATTGCTTTTGCTTGAAAAATATATCAACTTACAAATTTAAAAGTTCTCATATGTACAGCGTATTTAAATGTAGATTTTTAGGCAATTTTT
>NW_026921655.1:0-10160 GCF_032062105.1 Saccostrea cuccullata | reverse complement strand
GTTTTCTGTTATAACTTAAAAAAAATAAATAACTTAAAACCCGCTTTTAAATTATTTGATTATTGATTGATTTTATTGTTTAACGTCCCTCTCGAGAATTTTTCACTCATATGGAGACGCCACCACTTGCCGGTGAGGGCTACAAATTTTGTCCTATGCTCGGCACTCAGGGCCTTTGAGCAGTGAGGGATCTTTTTCGTGCCAACACCTACTGCGACACGGGGCCTCGGTTTATACGGTCTCATCCGAAGGACCGGTCTCCACGTCCCGCAGTGGGATTCGAACCCGCGACGTAAGGATTGACTCCTTACTTCGCGACTTTAGAGCTGACGCTCTAACCACTGCGCCACGCGGGCGACTAAATTAGTTTGAATTTCTCGGGATCGAAAAATCAATGAAAATAATTATTCATGTAAATATAAATCTACGTCGAATGTACAGTTGAATTTTAGAAAATTTATCAATGTTCTTCATTATACATGTATCACTGTTTACATGTACAGTGTACATGTCAGCATCGTCGCAAAAACAACAATGATCGATCTACAATCCCATTACTGTATTGGAATATACAAGTGGCGAGGGTTACTGGCGGCGAGATTAAAGCGGTGTCCGCTTCGCGCATCAGTGCGTAAAGCGGTCCCGGAAAGCAAACGCTGGGTTCGCTCTAGCGGACCCAGAGTTGAACCCGAGCGAACGCGGAGCGAGCCCGGAGCGCACACAAAGCGCCCCCGGAGCGGTCCCAGAATTTCTGAAAGCGGACCCCGAGCGAACCCGGAAAGTGAACTTAGGGTCCGCCCCGGGGTTCGCTCTGGCGTTAGGTTGTGTCCGGTCGGTACTGTATGGTAGCTTATTGCCATGAAAATCTAGTCTTTAAAAGGAGTTTAAACTCGTATAGGGTCATAATGTAATTTTGATTTGTTACATTGGCGTCGGAAGCAAATTGAAAGTGGGGGGGGGGGTTAAGTGAAAGAAAAAAAAGTAAATTTCGAACCTGAAAAATCTTAGCAAGCAACCCCCAATCAAGCCCCCCCCCCAAAAAAAAAAACGCAAAATGTGTCTTGTCCAAATAAGAAAATCCTATTTCGTGACGGGGGGGGGGCGTACTTCTTTCAGTACCAATTTTTTTTCTTTCAAACATTAACACGTACACTACCACTTACCCTTCTTCTAGGACTACACTGCCTTGCCTGATGAGAGTTGGGGGAGGGGGGGGGGACTAAATGAACCTACACCCCAGTGTTGAATACCTATATGATGTCCATCTTTATAAGCCCCCCCCCCCCCCCCATTCCAATGCCTATGTGTTATGCATGAAGTTGATTTATAAAAAAAAAAACACTAAATGTTTTTTTAATGCTATTGTTCAAGTTTGGAGATATAACTATTAATATATAATATGTCTGTAGAGCGAGAGAGAGAACAGAGAGAATAGGTCAACTTAGAAAAATGCAGTAAATTTCGGATTACACTTGCACAAATCGTGGTTAGACATGCATGATCAAAGGGGATCCGGATCCCTTGAAAATTCTATTTATTTTAAATTGACATAGTAAAATTACTAAAGCTATGTCACAAATCCTTTTGTCCTTCAGATTTGAGCCACAACCTCCTAAACAAAATTTTCTGGATCCACCTAACCAAAAAAATACAATCCGGCTCGGGGTGTGGACCGGGAATAGGGCCCAATAATGCTTAAATTATAAATAAAATCGCTGTAATTTGAGTGTTTTAATGCAGGGAAAAAATTACTTGTATGATATTGGGATGGGATGGACGCGCTGGCGCGCCGACGCCCAAATAAAATTTTAGCCAAGAAACAAAACACTTTCTCTAGGATTAGGGGAGCAACAAGATTTGTAAGCCAAAACAAGCGAGTTTCTGAAGTCCAATTTATCTGTGTAGACATGCTTCGACCTGTTAATATACATCATGTCGCAGGAGGTGCATTTTTCCGCCTCACCTTGGTTTGATTCTGAAGACCTGCGAGTCCCATCATGAGCCATTAGGCTTGAATATTTCTTTTTGCTTCAGTTTGCAAAGGACATCCAATAAAAGTAGGAAGATGGTCAGTTTACCCAAAAAAAAGGGAGAAAGACATATAGTCAAAAGGAAATCAAGAAGATATTGGAAATTTTTTTTAAACAATGAAATTTTTGGTTTTCCTTTGAAAAAGAAATTGCACTGACTTTTTATGGAGCTGGTGTAAAGTTCATGAATTGTAACATTAACCCCCCCCCCCCCCCCCCCCCCTCAACTGTTAGAGTTAACCTTTATAAAGTTGAAACGCATTATGGAGCTAAGAAAAACAAGTTTGATTTGAAAACTTAGTAATTTCATAAAAATAAGCACCAGTGGCAATTTCATTAGTGCAAGATGTAGTCGCATTCCACGGTAGGCATTGGGGGTTTTAAAAAAAAAACCTCATTCCTCCCAAAGGCCCTAAAAAACCCAGTAAAGGTTAAATTCTAAGCCCTCCATCGGCACACTTTTAAGTCTCTACATGGGTGAAATAATCCCAAAAGGGCGGTTAAACAATTCAAAACAATCAATCTGCATCCTTTTTCACGAAAATTATAGGGAATGCTCAGTAAATGGAAAAGGGGGAAAAATTTATGGGTGTCATTTCCATTACATCACTCATGCTCCTTATAATAATAATGTTTTCTCCTAGTACATTTTAGCTCAGACCAGAATGGTAAATTTTAAGACTTGAGAAAGATCTCTATGAATACTTTAAATGACAGTGTGGAAAAGTGTTCCATATAAAAAGCACAACAGCAGAGGAGATAGCTGCAAGAAACTGTAATGTTAAAGGTTTTCCTTAAATTTGAATTTGGTAGGTACGTGACTTCCGCTCATCGGGGATAAAAACCCACAAAATTTGCACCTTCAGTGTTGGTTTGGCTTCAGAAGCAGAAGGTTGTAACACAGGGTTATGGGGAACCGACAGTTTTCAATATGAGAACGTGGATAGGCATCCTTACTCTGCGGGAATAGTTCGACAGGTCCTCAGTGGACATATAAATAAAAGTCTTTTTAGTGTGAAGTGTTAGTACCCGAGTACTCATTTTGTTGAGCACTCGTTGAGCGGAAGGTTTTACTCTTAGTTAGTAGTATTTTGATAATTGTAATTTGGAGTTGAAATATGTTAACCTCCCCTGGTTGCCACGTATTTCACGTGCGCAGTCATTTGTAATGATTATATAGAGCTGAAAGCGAGGCTACTGTGTCGCCCAATTTATCAGATGATATTCAACAGAAATCATGCATAAACTTGCCACAAATGTTCATGTCATTTTCTCCTGAAATGATCTCTTTTCATAATTTTAAATGTAATAATTAAGTAATTTTTTTGAATATTAGATTTCGTTCAAAGCAAAACTAAATTATAAAGAATCTCAAGTTTTCTCACGGAACTCATTTTCAGTGTAGCGCCATCTAACTATAAACATAAAAGAGATACGAACAAACTCTACATACTGACACAGTGGCGCGAAATCGAACCGCTTTGCATTATTTGCCGCGTAGAAAAAGTAGTTCACGAGAATTATTGTTTTAAATATATAAATATTCGAAAATTTAACAATGTTTATTTGTTAAAATTTTAAAACGAGGGAATAAACATTTCTTCGAATATATTCGTGATTTTTGTTTATTATTGAATTTTCACACTCTAATATATTCATACGCAAGTTTGTTTACATAAAACGGAAGAGACGGCGCTGCAAGGAGAAGTTTTTTTAGTTTTGTGCGAAAAAGAGTAAGGTAAATATTGCTATAGTAAGATTTTGAGTGCTTTTTTGTTTTTATTTGTGTTAATTTATCAGTTTATTAGCATATTATATATCCTGGAATAGTACGTAAACCCTCTCATAGGAATCAGACATACGAACTATTTGTATAGGTCTGGAAAAGCGTAAACGCATAGCGCAAGGTTCATACAAGAAGCTTAAGCTTAATTACATTTTTTGTTTGTTTTTGTTTGTTGTTTTGGGTTTATTCATTTTTTTAATTTTGAAGAAACACAAGCGTTATTGAGGGGAAAAACAAATAAAACTTGATCTACGCTATGGGATCATAGTACCTTAGCAAAATTTTTGATAAATTAATTACGCAGAAGCTAATTTGATTAGTTTATATATAATGAGTTTTTCCCCCTTTTACAAGAGGAAATTTTTCCTTCAGTTATAGGTATATAGCATTTTGGATAAATGATGGACAACCATGTTGTCTTGTTATAATATGATTTACAATTTAACATTCCTTTTCATGGTAGATCTTGTAAATTGGAATGAAAAATGTATTTTATTAAACCATGTACGGGGTTAACTTATGAATACTGTTTTGATTTCCCCTGATTTTAATTAAAACCTGTTAGCGTTGTGAGGAAAAAAAAAAGTAGACGTAGAATTCCTCAATGACATTAAAAACATAAATTGGGAAAGACCTAGCTCTTTTTAAGTTTTATATCCGGCTGTTAGTCTATTTATTATTTTATTTATTTATTTTTCTTTTGCTGTAGTGTCTGCATAAGGTTTTTTATTTTTAATTTTCAAATTCGAGTCATATTCTTTAACATCAATTGAAACAATTGTCCAACTGTTTAAGGACATTGAAAATTTAATACAAATATTTGATTTATTACAAAAATTGATTCAAACATAATTGCCCCCCCTCACCCCCTGCCACCAGCCTATCTATTGCAAAAAATTTTATAAAAGAAATACTGATACTGGTTTTTAA
The DNA here is from genome assembly GCF_032062105.1 of Saccostrea cuccullata. Classification (NCBI taxonomy): domain Eukaryota; kingdom Metazoa; phylum Mollusca; class Bivalvia; order Ostreida; family Ostreidae; genus Saccostrea; species Saccostrea cuccullata. The sequence goes on along the minus strand of NW_026921655.1, from coordinate 5,414 downwards.
AGCATTATTAAAAGCTAATATAATGAATTCAGGAGATGATGATTGTGGAATTTTTGTGAAGGGGGGGTTCAATTCAGGTATCATTTCTGAAGACGATAATTTCGGGAGATGACATTCAAAGTTGTGGAACAATAATAAAACACCCATGGTACATGCATTAAGATAAAAAAAGATAAAATATTTAATGGAAAACTAGTTAAAAAATTATATTTAATACCTTGTGGTAATATTTTGTTGAAAAAAGTTGCCCAAAAGATATTGTTTGTCCTCTTTTCCATAAAAAAGAAAAGGAAAAAAAATGACAAAGCACTGTCTGGTGTCGTAACACTGATATTTAGAAGTGTTGTTTTGGGATTTGCACCAAGGATCTGAAACATTCTCAAAAAGAAGTAGAGGGAGGCAATGTGTTTCAAATGCTGAAGTTAGTATTTTGTACAAGTATGTTAATGAAAGGGAAATTGATTGATTGATTGTATATTGAAGGTACACAATACTTATGTGTGCAAGGCCGGAATTAAAAATATCTTTGTTTCCCCTAACCCGACCATAAATTCCCAAGTTGGGTCGGTAGGTAGGTAAACAATTTTTTTTTCTGACAGCAGCATTGAAAATACATTCTAAAATTAAATGGAATATTACATTTATAGATAAGAAAACTACAAAAAAAGTGATTTGTGAACAAAATGCTCAGTATCATACATATGCCGTTTAAAAGTAAAACTCCTGATAAATTAATTCACAACTGTAATTTAAATGAACTTGTGAAATATTTCACGCCAGAGTATATCTATATAAATCAAATAAAAAAAGACAAGATTTCAAATACGCAAAGACTGGACATTGACAGTCAATGTACTTTTTTGAGGGCCTTGAGATTTGCAGTGATTCTAGAGCATTTTGATTTGGAGTTAAGAAGTAATTAGCTAATTTTAAGTCGCAGGTTCAAATACTATTTAGGAATGTTGAAAACGGTCCTGCAAAAAAGACAATAAAATCTTATGTCCAGTGTCGCAGAAGATGCTCTCTTAAAAAAGATCCCTCCACTGCTTAATGGTAAAAAAGTGCGTAAATTTAGAGCAATGGGGAAATGTTTAGATGCCGTCCCAACAAATTTCGAAGGGATTAAAAGCAAAGAAAGAACCAATCTTCAAGGGCCTAATTAAAGAAAAATCCACTGGATGTCTCAGGAAGCTGAATTGTGATTTCAAAACTATTTTGAAAGAGTATTAAACTCTTTTTTAAATGAACCAAACCGAATCTACAAATGATAAAAATGCTAGATATAAAACAATGTCATAGTCATAAAGTTTAACCCGTAAATAAAGGCATAAAAAAGTATATTTATCAGGATGAATATGCAGACATATTTACAACAGCTCTATGATTCCATAATGGCATATAGTAAACATAGGAACATAGATGAATTGTTTATTAGATCAAAACTCAAATTAAATAAAATGCAGTGAAATTGAATGATTTTTACAAGGTGGGTCCCTCATCTGCTCACGAGGCTGGCCTTTCCGTGTATTACGTACCTGAAATGCAACAGAAAGACTTGTTTGTTCGTTGTTTACAGTCCCTTTCGAAAATTTATTCACTCACATGGAGACGCAAAGACACGTCCGAAACACTCTTTATTAGTCATGGTAAATTTTATTATCCAATTGTTTCAAGAGTTAAAGCCGCTTGGTCCGATTCTAATCGCTAAATGTATATATTCGTTTTTATTCTTGAAAAATAATTGTCCATAAATTGTTTCACTTTTTGTCAAATTATACCCCCAAAGTCTTTATCTTTCAAAAGATATCAAAATTCAAAAGTTAAAAAAATAATTTTTGTTAGGTCACACAATAAATAATCCTATGTTTATATCGAGTGAAATCACCTTCGAAAAATTAAATTTATTGCTTACATGTATATCTCATGAAGATCGAAGCCGAGCATTTTTTTTAACAACAAAGTACTTGTACATGGATAATATTTTAGCCTGCATTACTAAATTTCCTTTAAAGTAAATATCTGATTTTCCTTTATTCTTTAACTAAGCATATTAATATAAAAATTACTATGGATTATATTCAATGACTTAGGCTTCTACTAATGGAAATAAAAATACTCGGGTTTGAATTATCTTCATAATTAGATAAAACCGATAAATTTATTTTTTACAAAGGTGACTTCACAACAGATCTTAACTTCCTGTCAGGAACTTCTGTTTATCAATAAGGTTTTTGATCTATGTTTTCCACGTAAGAATTGTTGTAATAAACTATTAAACCAATCTCACAATTTATGTTTGTATATTATCTAAGTAATGACGTACTTTTATTGTGTAAGATAATATGCGCCTGTTTCGGATTAAGCGGCTTTAAGAATTCTAGTTATCTAAAGTCATAAGATTGAGACGTCGCCGTTGTTCTATGAAGAACTACTTCTTTGAAATCACATCTGGGCGCTATTTTGTTTCCATCCAATGCTTGAAAATCACAGTAGAACAATGTCGGCCGTTCTGATAAAAACTGATTTTGATGAAATTGAATTTTAATAAAACTTGGTTGACAATAAAAAAAAAATTTAAATCATCGTATTTAAAAAATCTTTTCAGTCAGCGCGATTTAATTGGGTCGGTCGCGTTAGGGAAAACAAAGGTATTTTTTATTTTGGCCCAATCAGAATCTGTTTTAACAAAATAGTTTTGCAAATGACAAATGACGAGGTAAGTTAATTTACGAGTTCCATTTTTATTGAAGAAGCAACTGTCAATGATACTAGAAAGCCTGGATTTTAATTTGTCGTGGGAAATTGTTGTGTATAAAGTTGAAAAGTCGTGAGTTTTGTAATTTCAAATTGTCCAAGAATTCTTTAAATTTTTAAGTATCCACATCTGATTCACACCACTTCTTGAATATATAGTTGAACAGTACTCTTGAAGTTTTTCCTTCACTACTGTCAATATCTTAGTGAGGTGTAATGAAAGAGGCTTGGTTGAACATTTACTGGAACCTGCAATGTATCTTTGTTTGTTAGGATTCTTATGAAGTTTGGAATCCCAATATAAATAAGGTAGTTCAAATTCATTGTTCATTCATTTTGGACCACTTTTGTGTACATGATGTAAATAATAAACATCATTCCATATCTTTTCATTTTTGTTTTTTTTCCCAGGAATCTATTGCAACAAAGTGTAAGAAGCATTCACGTGAAATTGCGGCTAATTGCGTTTCGAATTTGTCTGTCCATAGATTCGACATCGAAGGCATGGCGGCATTCACACTTGCTTCAATTGTTTGTGAAATGTCCACTGGAATGTTTTTGGCAATAAGTTGCCCACGCTGGCACAATTTCACTGCTTCTATTAACTGTTCAAAAGTTTTTGTGGTTGTTGCATGTACACTGCTGATCCCAGGGATGGCTGAAGTCCTTTTATTGCCTTAATTACAAGGTACTTCTCTGGCAGCTCGGAATCGCATTATGTTTGTTGAAACCTGAATAGAAAATTTTCTACTGTTTCATTTTGTTTGTGTACGATGTGGTTTAGGTCCTCATACTCTGTCTCTTGGTTCTTAAAACGTTGTTTTGAATTCCAGCGTAAGAAACCAATGTTTCAAAACGGAAGAATGTTTAGAGCCTGCTCATCATTCATCTTGTACAGCTGTGTATATGGTACAAATGTCATCCACCACTGGACAACTGAGGATGTGCCATCATACTGTGGCAATCTGACGTTCATCGGCTTTCTTGGATTGTAAATAATGGTTGTTTGTAATGGAGGTATATAATTGAATAATTTAATATCCACATATTTAACATTGAAAAAAATGTGGAGTTGTCATGTTCTTAATTTTGTATTTACTCCCACCCGGTAATTCAAAACCATTTTTATTTAAATTTTGAGACTCACGATTCAATAAATATTCATGTGTTATTTTTGAATGGCCAATACGTATTCTATATAAATACTTCGTCCTGGCGTTTCAGACCGAAGTCACATGATTTGTTAACTTTGTTTACAATAGCGTAAAGCTTACTTTCATCACAATAATTCCAATAAATTTCCCAAAGAGAATCAACATAAATTTAAAATAGATATTTCAAATCGGTGTAAGGAATTTTGAATTAAGTAATTTCATGTTGAAGACGGCTTTCTTGCTTGCTAGTTTTAGTGGCAGCGGTAGGAAACTCGAACCTTTTATCGGTTTATATTGGACCATATTCAGCCCCAGAACTTTGTCCAGTTACTACCTTCTCTTTGGTATTTAACAAAAGAGTAAACAATTTTCATGATGCTATCTCTTATAAATGACTCGATGTCATTATTTTTTGAGAACTATGTGACACCGTTTGTGGAAAAAGGGATCAGCATGCTCAATTTGATCGCCTCTGGTCTTGGTAAAACGGACTTGTAAGGTAAGGCCTAGAAAAAAAATGTTTGTTTCCGCTTTCAGGCTGAAAAAATATAGGGTAGGTAGGTAGGCAATTTTTTTAAATTTTTTTTTTTTACTTCTTTAATCAAAACATGTATAGAAGTAACATAAATAACAAAAGAAATGGTGTTTTCAAGCATTTCTGTGACTTAAACTTTTAATAGAAAGGTGACTCAAACTTCTTTCTGTCTAGAAAAGATTGCAAAGTTGGAGACTATAATTTCTAGGTGAAATCTTGCACTTCATGGGACAAAAGCATAAAAAAATTTTAAGGGTCGGCTCTTTAAATTAGGGTCGGTCGGGAAAGCGGAAACAAACATATTTTTTTTAGGCCTAAGGTAAAACTTCATCTTTTTTATTTGAAGCGTTTTCTTTCAAAAATGATCTGATTGTCTCTTCTTTGATTTTCAAGAAAGTCATAGGATCGTATTTATTTTTGTTGGTGGCCTCTAAGAATATTTTCTTTAAATTTTACTCAATGGCACCTTCCTCAGTGATACATTCTTCATTTGTGTCATCAGCGGAATAGTATTAAATTCATCAGAGATAAATTTTATGTCGGAAAATTACACAATAGGAATTTGAAAATTAGAAAAAAAATGTTACCTTAGAACCATTTGATGACTCTCCGCCGCCAAGTTGAATTTGGAAATAGAGTTTACATTTCCTTTGTCGATGTTGTTCGGGGCTTGTGGTTGATCCCCATTTCATAACTGTCATGTTGAGATTCCCGATCTACAATTCTGGAGTGATTTCTAATGTGACGCAACACAATAGCTATCCCTCTGTTAAAGCTTTACCGCATGTTGGACAACGTGAGGATTTTGATCCCATCTGTAGTTCGCTGATGTCGATGTAATTTAGAAATTCTAGTGAAATATTTTCCACGATCCTTAGCAGATAAACTGATCAGCAAGCATGTCTTCCTCTGAAAACTGATCAGCAGGCATGTTCTTTCCCTGTAAAACTGATCAGCAGACATGTTCTTCT
>NW_026921654.1:0-103125 GCF_032062105.1 Saccostrea cuccullata | reverse complement strand
ATGACAAAAACAGCATAATTATAGAGAAATATTTACCTACATCATGTCAGTAACTATGCTGAGATTTTTACTTTCCATGTAAAACAAAATATGCATGTAATCTAAATTCATTTCTTTAAATTTCAGATAGCTGGACAGAGTCAATTATGGATGCATATAAAAAATGTTTTCACAAACTTAAAATCATTATCCTGTAAAAACAATGTTTTTTTTTCAATCTTAAATAGATGTAAATAAAAGAAGAAAAAAGATGATGACTTTTAAAGGATAAAATATATCTATGTGTTAGTTTTTAGATTTAGCCATGGATTATGACTCATAGCAGTACAGTATGAAATTCAGAAACCTCTGATGCTATGCATACTAACCTTCTCCATTTAAATAAGAAAAACAAGATGAGAACTGTGACGTGTGAGATGAGAAGAGCTGACTGGAAATATTTACTGAGGAAAATCTCCTCCGGAATCAGTCGCCAATTAACGGTCCAGACGTAAAAAAATTGACGACCAAAGTTAAACGACATCAGTATGTATCCTACAGGGTTTGAATGCAATCAAAAAATCAAATACTGTTGAAAAGTTCATACTTTAAAGTACATGTACATGTATCAATGATGGCATTGTCCATTGAATTTCTTTAATAATTTCTTTGAAACTTGTAGCTACGGGGGTATTAGCTGACAATTGCTAAGTGTGATGGATGGACACAAGCTAGGATGGAAAGTCAAGAATGGTAGGTGGACAGGACAAATACAATATGCCCCAGCAATATCCTTGATCAGGCATGATAAAAGGAATTGATTGAAGCTTACCTGTACATAAAACAGCCCATGCCCCACCTGTCTCTGAGGAAGAAATTGATAGCCAGGTACATAAAGAACATGGCTACCGGGTCATTAAACAGCCGCAAGACGTAAATAGAATGGATCCTGTAGGACGCACAGCACATAAACAAAAAGGCATAAGGGGGGACCTAAAATAAGAAAATAAACAAAAAGACATAAGGGGCAACCTAAAATTATAACAACAAAAAGGCATACATGTAAGCGAGAAGCTAAAATTACCAATAAAATAAAGTAAATTATGAATACAGCAAATATGCTTATAATGAATGCATGTTTATGTAAAATATTTGAAGATTCAGCTTATTTATGTAACAAAATACATTTTATAATGTTAGAAAACAGAGAAAAATGCTTTTTAAAATGTCGCAACAGCATTATATAACTGTCACTGTAATCACAAAATCATTTTCTTCAACATTTATGACTGTAGTATTAATATTCCTCTATTCAAATTACTTTGCCATTTTTGAAAATTAAGAATTTGGTTGAAATACTGTTTTTATTTCATGAAAAAAATTGATAAACATGTTGAGCATTTCAGGGGAGGCCACTCTGATCTTTCTGCTGTATAAGTTAGTGATTCCCCCTTAATTTAAAGTGAAGGACTACATACTGAAAATAACAGGTTAAAGGTTTATCTGCAACATATTCGTGGATCAGGATGTTATAATTAATATTATATTTTGATTTTCAGAATTTTAATTGTCATTTCTGTAAATTGAGGTGGTCATTTTAACCATTGCTAGTTCTCTGGAAACACACTGATTATTTCAGTAACTATCTACCTTGTTAGTCCTCCTGTAGATATCAAACAGTACCACCAGAGACAGTACGTAGAGCCCGGCAAACAAATACTGTCCTAGTCTGATATTGTGTCCATAACCTGTGATGTAATACAGGGCCAGATAGATATACACAAACCCCGCGGGATACCTGTATAAAATAAACCAAAATTATTACAGAAAATAGAGAGAAATCAGCATAATTATGATGAAGATGACCAAAAGAACCAAATGTTCAAGTACAAACAGATGAGCTAATATAGTATCTCAAACGATGTGCTGAACACCAGGGATTTGAAGTCAGTAACAAGTCTTGCACATTTTCATGAATTCCAATGTAAACTTGCTATCTGATACCTCAGAGCTCTTTCAACAGCTCTAGATATTAATTTCATAAGAATAATGCAGAGATAAAGAAATCAGTACACAGTGTACAAATGTGTGTACAAGTACAATGAAATTCAAGGGACCTGGAATATATTACAGTAAAACTTGTTTAGTACGAACATGGATATTGCAAATTCAAGGATATAGCGAAGTCATCTTGGATCTCCAGCTATATTAATTTAAGGAATTCCTTACACAGATATAAAGAATTATGGATATAGTGTAGTACATGTAATGTCACAGGTCCCAATGACTTCATAAAAGTGAGTTTTACTGTATATATATCCACCATTGATTCATGTCTATCATACAGAATTTATGTCTTTGTTACAACAGTTTATTATATATAGGGCTCAGTGTCTTCTCTAAGCTTTGTGTAGTCAAATGTTCCATTTAGTCCCCCATATAAACTATGACTATATCTAGACCTCTGTATATATTACTCACACTAAGGGTCCAGTATCCCCTCTAAGCTTGGTGTAGTCAAATGTTCCATTTAGTCCCCCATACAAACTATGACTATATCTAGACCTCTGTATATATTACTCACACTAAGGGTCCAGCATCCCCTCTTAGCTTGGTGTAGTCATATGTTCCATTTAGTCCCCCATACAAACTCTAACTATATCTAGTCCTCTGTATATATTACTTACACTAAGGGCCCTGTATCCCCTCTAAGCTTGGTGTAGTCATAGGTTCCATTTAGTCCCCCACACAAACTATGACTATATCTATAGACCTCTGTATATATTACTTACACTAAGGGTCCAGTATCTAGTCCTCTGTATATATTACTCACACTAAGGGTCCAGTATCCCCTCTAAGCTTGGTGTAGTCATAGGTTCCATTTAGTCCCCCACACAAAGTAAGACTATATCTATAGACCTCTGTATATATTACTCACACTAAGGGTCCAGTATCCCCTCTAAGCTTGGTGTAGTCATAGGTTCCATTTACCACGCCCTCCACTTCCTGCATGTAAGCTTTCCAGTCTATCTCAGTGTCTATAATACGGGAGATAATCATATTTGTAGTCATCATATGTACAAAGAGTTATCTAAAAGAATTTTCTCCATGTCAAATGCTTAATATGCATTTAATTTTTTGTTCAATCTAACATAAGTCAGAATTAATGTACAGATGCAAGATTGAAGTAAGCACATGCAGGCTAAACAAAAAATTCTAAAATTTTACATCATAGTCTGATCAAACTGGCAGTTCTTCCATTTGAGATGCCGTGTATTTTAATGCATTTTGATGAAGCTGAGACTACATTTTCCCTAATGTTCAATCTTAATGTCTGTCAATTTTTTTTCAGAAATGTTATTTTTTCTGAATGTACAAAGCTAAATTAATTCCTGTAATTAGAGAACAGTTAGGGGCTTGGTAAGGTCTGTTTGTCTTCTTACATTTTGACCACCCCTACTCCGACTGTGAAGTGATGCACCCCACTGAAAAGAGTCAAATTTTTTTTTACACTTTAAAAATGTTGACTCTTTTCATAGACATAGGGGCTAACCACTATATAGTCCATAGTAGGGATGGTCAAAATTATAGGGATGGTCAAAATTAAGAAAACAAACAGACCTTAGCAAAACTCATTGTCTCTAAACTTGAACAGAAAGTAACTTTCTATAAATTATGACAATGCAAAACTCAAGCAAAGACTTATGAAGGACAAGAATATAAGCCATATTAAAGCATCTGTTACAGTAAAGAATGTAGGACTGATTGAACTATACATGAATTAACTAAAAACAGAGACATGTAATAGATCCCTTTATTACCTAATCAAGTGAATTTTGTTGTTTTATTAGAGATTTAATATTTTCATCTATTCTGTATGTGTTTTCAGTTTTTCTTATCTTTTCAAACTGATCTATTGACTGGCGATCTATTGACCGGTCAATAGACTGCATGTTCTCAGGTGTTCTATTGACCGGTCAATAGAACGGCAACGTATTTCGGAAAAAAAAACGATCCGGGTTTGAAATTTACATACAAACATTGCGCAGACGTCAGTGACACTGGACGTAAACAATTATGGCAGAGAGATTTCCTGAGATTAATGACGAAGAAATTAAATTAGAAATCAAAAATCTTTTGGAAAACATTCTATTGACCGGCAACGTATTTCGGAAAAAACCGATCCGGGTTTCAAATTTAGTTGTTTGTAACACTGCACAGGCATGGTAAACAATCATCTTATTCGATCTTTCGACATTGTTTTAAAAATTGTGTGATTTCAATGGTCGGATATTTTATTTGATGAGAATTACTTTTTAAATTAATACACTGTGGGACGTGAAGACCGGTTTCGGGTGAGACCTATCAACCGAGGTCCCGTGTCGCAGTAAGTGCATGCACTGCAGCAGTGCTGGCACGAAAAAGGTACCTCTCCACCGGCAAGTGGTGGCGTCTCCATATGAGTAAAAAATTTTCGAGAGAAATATAAACAATACTCTATACAATCAATCTTTAATTAATATTACAAATGCACCATATCTAGGTATAAATTTACTATACGGTACGGGAACCTTCTGTACTGAATGTACAATTCTGAACACTTAATACGGAAAATAAAATTAGGTAATAAAACAATTATTTAATGCCTGAGCAGTCAATAGACCAGAATATTTTTCCCTCGGTGCAGGGAACAGCTCAGTGTGTTCTATTGCCCGCGGCCGCGGCCGCGGGCAATAGAACACACTGAGCGGTTCCCGGCACCGCGGGAAAAATATTCTGGTCTATTGACTGCTCAGACATTAAATAATTGTATACTCTTATATGTCTCTGCTAAAAATAATGTTTTGACTGCTTATCATCCTTATGTTACAAACCCAGATGTGAGTTGAAAACTTACATTTGATCTTGTTAATCACGAAAATGTTAACAGCAATTTCAGCTATTAGAAGGGCACACATAGAAAAAATTGCAAACTGTGGATCAAAAACAAGTCTATATAAATTATTTCTTGAAATAGAACTTCCAAGTTTTTTCAACATGGAGGCTGCCATCTTTTAATTTTCAGATAAGGCATTCTGTTAAGTTTCGAGGAGATGATTGCCTAAAAAATTAATTAATTTTGAATGATATTGGGAAAAAGCACTAAGCATGCATTTTTATCATATTTATTTGAAATGATGAGATGATGAATTCTATCATGTCCGGATATCGGGATGTTCCTAACAAAGCAAAGTACAAGCTAACCAATTCCAATCTAACTCTTCAACTGAAGAAGGTATGAAAGTCAAGATACACTTTGGACAGGTCACAAACTGAAACTCTTACTAAATACACAATCAATCACGGGATTAAGTAACTGTTGAATGTAGGATCCATCTGAATCTGATTCAATGGGTGATCCAAAACCTGTACGACTGATATCAGTGTCAGGTTCCCTCGATTCGTCCGTCGTAGCAGAGGGAAACATGTCTGGCGATTTGTTGTCATTAGATATTTTGAGAGACCCACCCTCTGGGCCACTCGATGAATACAGAAAGAGGGCATCTTTTGACTGGAAGAAAATGAAAATGTTTTACTACGAAGAAGATATTCTTCGATTTCAGGTAACATGATTCAATATTGAATCCAATACAAACTTAAGAAACTTGAAAAATAAATACATTTTATTATGTCCAACACAGTCTCTTGTTTTAATTGAAAAAAAACCTTAATTTTAAGGTATTTTTAAGAAATTATTCTGCTATGTTTTATGTTTACTTCATCGAATACAATTCATTTAAAAAAGAAATTCAATGCATGCTACACCAGGGCTTTAAGAAAATAAACATGCATGCATTACTCAGGTCCAGTACAATCTCCTGATTTAGCTATATAGCTTTAAATAGCTATATAGCTTTATTAAGCTATTGAAAATAGCTTTATTTAGCTATTTTTATACAGTTTTTCACAAAAATGTTTTTAGCTGAAAATAAACAAAAAGTCGCATGTATTTGACTCTTCATATTTGTATTATGGGCTATCAAAAGAACAACCAAAATCAAAGATAGTTCTAACTTTGCAGCTTTTGAATACTTTTAAGCAAAAGAGAATTTCTATTGTTAGACTAACTGTCCACTACCTTGGGTGCCTTGAGGCATGATTGCTTCTCATTGTGCTGAACTGTTACCAACCAATTATCTTGTTGAACATAATTGGTCTCCATTATAATATCATTGCAGAAGTAACTGTATCAATTGCTTTATATAGCCCCAAAACTTTTTTGATTACAAAGTCTATCAAGGAGACCTAATTTGATGAGTGAATTTTACATGCATTATTTTAAGAAGAGTTCAAAGTTGTATATCATCACTGCACCAAGGTGCGCTTTTTTGTACATACTGAGAAAATTACACCTTTAAGAAAAAAGTACAGTAAAATAGCTAAATTAAGCTATACTGAATAGCTTGATAAAGCTATAAAGCTATTTAAAGCTATATAGCTAAATAAAGAGATTGTACTGGACCTGTTACTTTTACAAAAATACCACGTACAGTATGGATTGAGTGATTTTAATAGTGAGTGTAGTGTGCAGAACGAAGCGCTGCTCAACACCTGGGCAAAGGAAAAATTAGGACTTTTGCACATTGATCCAAATAATTTTATCCACAGTTAGCTGTAGATTAGCAGTTATTTGCACTGTCCAGACTTCAGTTTGGTAATCCAACATACATACAGCATCATGTGATATCAGATCTTTTGCAGCAAATCAGATCTTTTGTAGCAAATGGCTCATGCAATTTGACAAGCGTAATCTAATTTAAGACTGAAAATTAAGTATCTATGCTGACCCTAACTGTTGCACCATCAACATATTTTTACCTGGTATATTATGCAATCAGTTTTTTTTCCCCAAAGAATATCAATATTTTAGCTGGTACAATCATGGTTCAACCAGGTAGGCTACTAGCAGATTTTGAAAGGTCTGGGTTGTACTCCTTCGTTTAGACTAACAATGAACAACAACAGAGATCATGAACAGATGATCAAAAGATTTTCACTTTCATTTATTATGCTCACTCTTAAAATCTTCAATTCCAGATGAGCAGGACTCTGCATTCTTAATTTCTATAAATTGTTATTTTGTATAGAACAAAATATGGACAACATTGGAGAAGGACCCTATTTTCTCGATGCCGATGGATACACCTGCATTGAGTGACTACAGGGAAGCCACATTTCTGAGATGCAAGCGTTTGTTTGAATATAACCTGATCAATGATGAAGAAATCTTCAATAATCCACTGAAACATAAGATGTTCACAGACTGTATCGGGATGTATGATTGGTCGCTGTCTGCCAAGTTTTTACTGAACGTGGAGATGACGGGGGGCACCATCACCGCCTCGGGATCGCCGCGCCATGGCGACATCGTGGACAAAATCAAAAACTTTGAGGTGAGAGATGTTGAAATTATTATTGAAAATATTACAATCTATGATGGACAAAACAATAAATATGATTAAATACATAATATCTAATAACAATGATAATCTAAATATGTAAATTGATTTAGTTAATGATTTTGATAATTCCTCAAGGCCTGTTGTTATATTCTTTGTTTTATCATGTAGCACTTTGGGTTTCTTGTTAACCTTGGTTTTATGTCGTAGTATTTTGGCTGTTTTGTTAACTCATTGTTGTATGTTGTAGTATTTTGGCTGTTTTGCTCTGACAGAACTCAGTCATGGTAGTAATACAAAAGCCATGAGGACAACAGCTCACTACATACCAGAAACACAGGTCTGTACAACATAACTATAAAAATAAGTCACTTTTTATCATGATATTTAAAAGACAACGTATGATCATGATGATGAAATAGCTGAATTTTTGCCCTTCATTTGGGATGACAATTTAAATAATCAGATTTTATTTTAAACTGTTATATCGTGTTAAATTATTTATTGGCAATAAACAACTTTCTTGATGTTGTTTTAATGGTTTACAGGAGTTTGAGCTGAACACACCCGACTTTGAAGCCACGAAGATTTGGTCAGGGAACATGGGTAAGACTGCTACCCACTCGATTGTGTACGCCCAGCTGTATACCCCCGACGGAGTGTGCCAGGGCCTCCATTCCTTTGTCGTCCCTATCCGTGACCCCAAGACCCTACACTGCATCCCTGGGGTAGTGGTGGGGGACATGGGAGAGAAGCTAGGTCAGAATGGGCTGGACAATGGGTAAGGGGAACACAATCAAGTCAGAGGAAACTGAGATTTAACACACATTTTATAATTGTTTTGATATAAAGTTATTTAAGAAATATTTGTAGTTTGAAGGTTAACTTATTTTAGCTTCATTATCTACATTACAGATTCATGTCTTTCTGGAATCTGGATATGAAGTTATATAAGAATATTTGTAGTTTTTAAGACTGTATTTTAGCTACATTATTTACATTACAGATTCATGTCTTTCAACAATTACCGCATTCCTAGAGAGTATCTTTTGAACAAAACAGGGGATGTAACTCCAGAGGGAAAATATGTTACACCATACAAGGTAGGCACTTTCTAGAGAGTTGGTAACAATCAAATTAAAACGGGATGTAATTTCAGAGGGAAGAATATGCACACCATGAAAAATGTGATGTATCTATCCACTTAGAAAGATAAGCCAAGATGAAAATTCAAAATATTGCATGGAATAAGGAAAAATGATAGTTAAAGAATTTTTTAAAATAAAAGAAATATTAAAAGTACAATATATATGCATGTATTCAATCCAAATGTGTGATTACAGGACCCCAGTAAAAGATTTGGGGCCTCACTTGGGGCATTATCGGGGGGCCGAGTGGGTATCACTGGTATGTGTGTGTGTAACTTGAAGCTCTGTATGCCCATTGCCATCAGATACTCTGCCGTTAGGCGACAGTTTGGTCCCACAGAGACAGAGGAAATTCCAGTTATAGAGTATCAACTTCAGGTAAAGTCAGATAAAATTGTAAATATAAAAATTACCTACATGTAGCAAAACTTGTATATTTGATCAATTTCTGATAATGTAATGTAAGAAAACTCCTTTACCAAACAAGTTTTTGCTTGCATGTAAAGAGTTTTTACAACAAGCTAAAAGAATTTTTCTTTGACAAGAATTTCAACATAGTTTTATAAACCTATAAGGATTTACTCATGAACTTTATTTCAGCAATGGCGCCTGATTCCATATTTAGCAGCAACCTATGTTTTGGAGCACTTTGCAGACAGTTTCTTTATGGACTATGCCTCGCTGAGAATCAGTATTATGGTGGGGGATAAATCAGAGAGATCAGCTGAGCTGGGTAAGGAAATCCATGCTCTGTCGTGTGCCAGTAAACCCCTGGCGGGCTGGATAGCTAGAGACGCCATTCAAGAATGTCGGGAGGCCTGCGGGGGCCATGGTTACTTCAGAGGTCAGTTACAATTAAATACACACAGTACAGATGTAAAATGATTGTGTAGAAATGGCTAAGCCATCGCTAGTTGATTTAATGCAGTATAAACATTGGAGGCTTAGTATCGTTACTCTCTGATATTTACAGTGAACAGACTTGGCGTACTGCGGAATGATAACGATCCTAACTGTACGTACGAAGGGGACAACAACGTCATTCTACAACAGACCAGCAACTATCTGTTATCTCTATTGGACAGGATATCAAATGGTTAGAACCATAGAAAATACAGAAATAAACTTCTCCCAATATCCATTATGGAATTAATATTTTGCTGTTGATCAGTAGAGTTTCTGCAGTTTGAATATCTGTACATTTAGGTGATGAGATTGATTCCCCATTAGAGAGTGTCAACTTCCTAAACAACATGAAGAGCATCCTGAGCTCTAGATTTACCCCAACCTCTGTAGCACAGTGTATGGATCCTGAGGGTGAGGCTATTTTTACCCTGAGATCTGTAGCTCAGCTTAAGTTTGTTTTACAGTTTAATTGATTACATTTTTTACATAAGTAGAATTAAAGAATTTTGTTTAATTTTCTAACAGTGCACATTTGACCATTTGTATGATTGAAATCTTGATAAGAAAGACGAATTATATCTAGGCTCATATGAAAATGTATGTTTACATTCTTACGTTCTACCTAATTCATGTATTCTTGATTGTTTACTTTCAGTGTGTGTGAATGCTTTCCATTGGCTGGTGTGTCGATTGTTGATTGATAGTTCTCAGAGATTACAGTCCCAGTCACAGAAGGGAAGCGATGGATTCACAGCTAGGAATAACAGTCAGGCTTACTTCTGCAGGTCACTGGCTCTAGCTTATATTGAGGTAAATATAGGTCACAAGGTCACAGCTTGGCCTACTTCTGCAGGTTAAAGACTCTAGCATATATAGAGACACATAGTTGATTAAAGTCACTAGTTTAATATCAGGATAAACAGGAAAGTTTTAAAACTTCTGCAAGTATATATAGAGATTAACAGTAAGAAAAGGTCAATAGCCTATAGTAAAAGTATTTTTTTCTCTATATACGTCACTAGTCACATGGTGTGGAGGACCCTTAAGTGTATCCTGATTTTTAAACTTTATATTTAAACTATTATTGAATTTACTTTTTATAACTAGCTGACTGTCCTTGATCGGTTTGTGACCGTGTTACGTGAGGGTAAGGATGGAGAGCCTGTACCAGCAGATCTTGTTCCAGTTTTGGTCCGCATCGCTGCTTTGTTTGGACTCTGGAGTCTTGAGAAACACCTGACAACATTGTATCAAGGTATTTATATAACACCTGACAACATTGTATCAAGGTATTTATATAACACCTGACAACATTGGATCAAGGTATTTATATAACACCTGACAACATTGTATCAAGGTATTTATACAACATGTGACAACATTGTATCAAGGTATTTATAACACAATCCAAAACAAAAAGGGAAAATCAAAATTCCCTTTCTTTCACCCAACGTTTACAATCTGAAGTCATTTTGGTCTTAAAATCCTTATTTGTGTCTCCACAAGTTCCTTTTTTGAAGACTTTTCTTAAGTATTTGAGGAACGTTCCTCTTTATACACTTCAGATGCATTTGTTATGACCAGACTTTTGAGGAACGTTCCTCTTTCTACACTTCTGGTGCATTTGTTATCACCAAGCATCTCTCTCTCTCTCTCTCTCTCTCTCTGAACTTCAGATTCATTTAGTATGACCAGACATTTGAGGAACGTTCCTCTCTCTTAACTTCAGATACATTTGTTATGACCAGACATTTGAGGAACGTTCCTCTCTCTGAACTTCAGATGCATTTGTTATGACCAGACATTTGAGGAACATTCCTCTCTCTAAACTAAGATGAATTTATTATCACCAGACATTTGAGTAACGTTCCTCTCTTACATGTGCACATACAGCGTGTATTTTTAAATACTTTAAGAATCTTAACACATGAGACATTTGAGGAATGTTCCTCTCTCAAATTCACTTTTTCTGAAGACATCTCATGAATGGTCAAACATCAGGCATTTGAGGAACGTTCCTCGCTCGAATTTAATTATTACTGTAGGCATCTCAAGGATTGTCAAATATCAGGCATTTGAGGAACGTTCCTCTCACAAATGGTTGTCTCATGAATTGTCAAACATTAGGCATTTCAGGAACGTTCCTCACTAAAATTTAACATTGTTCACACAGGATACTTACATGTATGAGAAACGTTCCTCTCTCAGATTTGTATATGTTGAAACCTTATTCATATTAAATCAGGCATTTGAGGAACGTTCCTCTCACAAATGGTTGTATTTCTGTTGATTACTTATACCTCATGAAGCTTGCAACCCGTGCATTTGAGGAACGTTCCTCTGTCTTGTAATGAATATCTGTTGATATATTGCAAAGCCCACTTAAAAATATCTTTAAAGGAACGTTCCTCTCTAACATTATCATGTGTTTTGTGATATTATATTAGTTTTTATCGTACATGAAGAATTTGGGAAACATTTCTCTCTTTTATATGAAATGCAGTACATATTCATAGAAACATTTTTTATCTGTACACACTCTACAAAATATATATGAAAAATCATTTTGTCATTTTATAAAGTACTTTTTGAATTAAGGCTTTCTTTAAGCATAATATAAACTAGGTACAGGAACAAACAAATTTTTCCACTTCGGAACAAGCATGTGCAATGTGCAGTGTTCATGTATCAACTCAAAGGGCTTTTTCACTGAATGGCATTGTGATCACATATTACAATGTCTTGGTTAACAGGTTAATACCCACAGTATTTTTCCTTTCTACCACGAAATTAAACCAAAGTTGTGATGAAGGTCAACCATGTTTCTTTCTCGGTTACATCTTTCCCTCATAATAGAGACGATTCCAATTCCTTGGTCTCCAAAGGTTCATAGCATTTTTTCATCAGTCAAAGTAAAACAGCCTCAACAAGTTTCTTGGGTGTCATCTTCTGTAGGAAAAATCTCACATTCAGTACAGCGGCATGTTGTATTATCAAAGATGTGTTTCAGGCAAAGTTAGAATAATCGAAACAATGTGTACATAATAACAAGTTTTGATGTATCATCTAAAAATTAAATAGACTGGAAAAATCGATATAAAAAAAATTGCAAAACTTAAATTAAAATTTTGAACTTTAAATTGCCCATGAATTATGAAAGCATTTCCATACTGTATTAAGAATATTGCAAAATTGACACTTTCTATCTTTCTCATACTATTTTAATGAAATACTGTAAATGTTTTATATTTAGAGTGTACTATATTTGGCGGAAGTTGATATTTTAATAAGTTAGCGTAGTTATGATTTAGCGCATTTTAATGTTTTATGTTTAAGTCATTTAGTGTTGTACTTAAATTAGCGGATGTTTCTTTCCGCCAAAAAGCTAAAAAGAATACACCGCCAAATGTTACACGTTTACAGTAATAACTCTGATTTGCAAATTATGTCTGAGAAAAATCATTCTCCTTTATATCTTGCATGTAACACTAATTTAAAAACTAAGTGACAATTGGAAATGTAAATTATAATAATATATAGGTCTTAAGCTCCATACTCCTCCAATGAACATTTTATATACATGTATGATAATATAAGTCATCAATTTTTTAAATTTATTTCTCTTTTTCCATAGTGCATGTAGGTGTCATATAATATTTCATGGGTTTTATTATTGTATTCTTTAGTTTACACGAACCTATTTTCATTCTGAATCTCAATTTGTATTATATTGTAGTACAAAAATGTACTATTGTGTATTTCTTAAAACTGAAGAATTGATTCTATAATAGGGATTTGTCTAGTAACCCTAATTCCTGCATCATTCTCTACTTTAAAGATAAAGACTTGATGTCTTCCTGGCCCCAGCTCACATTGTAATTGTTATTAATCACTGCCAATCATATATGCTCATGGAACACTAGCTATAGGCGATCAGCTCTGGCAACTATCTGTCCCCTGTGACTTCATGGACAGTAAAGATCAGTGCTGATGCTATGATGACTTGATCGTGTTATAGATAAACATGTCTCTGCAGTCAGAAGATTGAAGCAATTTACATTGTAGAACAGAACTCAAACAGTGAGAGAATTAAGATCTTGTTAGAGTTTTAAATTTTACTCCTTAAAATTTGGATAGTTTCAATATATTTAAAAAACAAAAAATGTAATGAAATTTATATACGCTGTAAAACTTTACTAATTATTCTAGTTCGGGAATAACAAATCTCAGGCTAAAATCTGGTTTGTACATATTAAATGCAAAGAAACATTCCACAGAATTATTTTGTAAAAAAAAAATAATAATAATGTGAAAACAACATCTCCTGCACTTAATTGTCAGATCTTAAGGAAGCAGGAATAAGAATCCATATTTCCCAAAAAAAAGCCCTTAAAAAATGTTTTATTGATTTAGAATATTTTATTAAATTATTAGCACATGTATTAAAAGAAATTTTGTACTGAGTAATACAGTTCTACAATTTTTTATTTTTATTGATTGGCAATTGCTCATCTTCCTTCCCCCTTTTCAAAGTTAGATACTTTGATTATGAAACTATCTTTGATTTAATTGTTAATTTCAGAAACATGCACTCTGAATTTCACAGATTTCCTATATCTTGGATTGCAGTGTGGGTCATTTGGGATTTAATAATTTAGCCAGCTGCAGCAAGGTCAAAAGTCTATGTTATCTGTAAAACTAGAGGTCAATTTATATAACCCCGGTCTTATCTGCTTTCATTATGTAGAAATAATTTAAGAAGATTTTCTTCAACTCTTTGAAATTACATTCACCAACACTGGAACACTGAGTTTCTAAGAATAAGAATTTCATTGGTGTACATATCAGGCATGTGTTATAAAAATGAACCTTTCTTATGAAACT
This sequence comes from Saccostrea cuccullata, assembly GCF_032062105.1. Classification (NCBI taxonomy): domain Eukaryota; kingdom Metazoa; phylum Mollusca; class Bivalvia; order Ostreida; family Ostreidae; genus Saccostrea; species Saccostrea cuccullata. The sequence continues at coordinate 88,769 of NW_026921654.1, read as the reverse complement.
GAATAGTGCATTTTTTCTCCGCTTTAACCTAATAAATAAATAAAACAAAATTACGGCTATATGCATAAAATGATGGAAGTATCAACTAGTGAAACCGTTACTCGTATTTTTAGTAATACTATTTTTCTTTTATCAGGAACCGGACACTGAGTACACAAGACATGATCTGCCGATCGATAATACATATAAAATGTTTAACTAATATACATTTTTTTTAAGATCTGAATTAAAAATAATTATTTATAATTAGATAATGCATATACTTAAGTTATTGTTAAAGTATTAAACTACATGTAATCCTTAACAATAGGTGTATGTAGGAATATAAACAAGATGCCCCCTTTGGATTTTTTTTTAGAATAAAATATATTTTTCAGTGGGATAGTGATGATTGACAACTAAAAGAAACTTCATATTCACTCTATTTTGGACTGCATTCCACTTTGATTAATATTAAAAATCTATTAAAACAATTAATGCAATACATAAAATGTGAGTTTGTAATAAATTATTTATTTATTTTTTGTTTTTAGAAAAGATTAATATATAGAATGACAAAAAAACCCTTTAAGATAAAGGTTTTGTTATATATGTTTCTTTAAATTGTATACATGTACTTAAGCTTTGATCATAATCCTTGCAGTTGACAACACAACAAAATATGCCTAGAATTTTTATAAAAATAGAAAAAAATTTCCCGGTAAATTGTTTCAAAAAAGTGAATAAAAATCTTTTATAATTAGTTTTTTTTTAAATTTTATCCTTATTATTCTAACCGCAGCATATAGTTTAAAAGGATACAATATTAAGTATAACTAGAACTGTCCAAAAAAGTGCTGGGTTTTTCAGAAGTAAGTTCTTTATAATAATATGTATTTATTTTTTCTTCCAGTGACCTTAAACTTCCCCAACACACCCTTGGGTCATTTTATCCTTATTAAATTTTTTTCCAGTGACCTTTTAACCTTGGGTCAAGGTCATGACACACCCTTGCAGCATATAGTTTAAAAGGATACAAATATTGTTCCCCAGTATGACACACCCTAATAAATTACCAAGTTTATCCATAAGAAAGATATGAACGAATTTGTTTTTCTTCCAGTGACCTTGAACTTCCCCAAATGACCTTGGGTCAAGGTCATGACACACCCTTTGGAGTAGTAGATTCTAATGTCCCTCTGTAAGAAAGATATGGACCGGACACGATTGCACAGACAGACGGACAGACGGACAGACAGACAGACGGACAAGGTGATTCCTATATACCCCCCCAAACTTCGTTTGCGGGGGGTATAATAATTTATTGAATTTGTGTCTTTTTTTCCATAAAATTTCAAGATAACCAATTTATAGTAAAATTTTAACATATTCTTTTAGCAGGGTATGATATCAGACAAGGTCACTATATTGCTAGCAAAGAAAAACACATGATTTTAATATATTAAGTACTCCTGTTCATACACACAAGTAAAAGAGCTAACAATATCTTGGGAAAGAATAAACATTTGACCAGTGACCACTTAGTGAAGCCGACGAAGCGATAATTGTCTCAGAGTTTAAGATTTCAGCATTGGCTATACATAAACAAACTATACGGCTCTGTTTCATCTAAACACATTAATTCTTTGACACACTAGATTATTCCTTTGAGCCTCGTTGAATGTGTTCTGCTCTGCTCTAAAACCATCAGAATTAACAGTGCTGAGCATCTAGTCAAGCACGGATGATTTTTGGATTGAACTAGGTGAAACACAGCTATTGTTCTCTTTATCAAATCAATTAATGTTTTATTAAAAAAAAGTAAATAAGACACTGACTTGGCATATAAAATATACCTGAGGTCTGTCCAAAACTTTAATTCAATATAGAGTGTACGTCTCTTATCAATAATGTATAGTTAATACATGGACATGTTAAATCATGCCAGTTTACAAATGAAAAATATACCCGGTAATACAAATTAAAAACACTACATAAATATATATATTTTGCATAGTTTTAGAAAGTATATAGGATACGTTCAGTGGCAAGGGGGGGGGGGGGGGGGGTAATTTTTTAAGGAGCAAATTCTCAATCAAAGTTTCCTGTGTTAGGAAGCCAAAAAAATTAGTATGGGCATGGACCCCACCCATCCCCACTCCCACACCCCCAAAAATAAATAAATAAATTGAGATTGAGATAAGTAAATGATGAATAATAAAAAAAAAATAACAAAATACAGTAAAACATGATTTTTGCCAACACACTTATGTTGAATTGAGTTACAGCGAAGTGCTTTTATTCCCTGTGACTTAATTATGTATTTTTATCTTCATAACGAATTTCGCTCATAATAATGCAAAATCATCCGTCGATCCCTGGCACTGCTTTTTAAACATGTTTTACTTGTATTCAATATAATTAATCTATTTCCTGCCATGTACAGCATTTGAAAACATATATTATATAGGAATTCATAGAATTTCTAATTTTCCCAACTAATAATGAAAATTATGACTACGGTACTTACTTGATTTGTTTACGACACTTTAATCATTTCTCTGAAATGTTGCTGCAAGTGGTGTCATGAGGGTATTCTTTTTCTTTTACATTGAAATCCAGGGCATATCATTTTGTCTAAAATTAAAGTAAATTTTTCATTTTAATTTACTGGTATTTGGAAGTGTCTGACAGCTTATATTTCAGCAGGATTGATCAACTCTGACTAAGTTATTGATAAAATATTTTAGTTTAGTTTTTATGCAAACAAAGCATACAAAGAATTTTCATAAATTGATAATAATATTATTTGCATATATACCTTAATAAATCCTTAACTGTGAAGAACTGCAACATCCTGTTTTATTCAACAATCTTTCGATGTGATAATCATCTTCTGATTTGAAATCGTGAACATTTTGGTAGGGTTGAGAGATGGATGTGTCCAAGACTGATAACACACCCAAGATTATCAGTGTGCAGTGTTTTGATTGACATTTCTTCAGTTAGTGGCACCACATGTTTCCATTCAAATATGTATGGAAGGGTCGCAGTTGCACATGTGAACAGCTATCATTTAAATGCAACTGTCGTTTGAAGGGGAATTCGAAATTGGAGAAATTAGACATTGATATATCTGTGTGTTATACTGTGTTATACTGTGATAAAGTTATATAATTAGTTTTGGTCAAAAAACTGCGTGATGAAGTAAGTAGAGACACATGCATGATTTTCAAATGTCAATGGATGTTCAACTTATAGAGAATTTACTGGTCAATGCACTGACTTTTCATAAATTAATCTTGGATGAACTATACTAAAAAGCTAAGGGTAAGATTCTTTTCCTGAAAGATTTTTTCATTTAATAAATATCATAAAATTTCAATTGTTAAAGAAAATTGTTTATTTTAGTGTAAGAAAGCATTGCTTTATACAACAGTTTTATATCATAATAGTAAATGCAGGGGACCAGGGGAATGGTATAACTTTTTTGATCAATTCCTTGTTGTAGATTTATGTCTCTTGCACGATTCAAACAGTTGCCCTTTTTTCTCATTTAAAATAAAAATAAACATTTACTCTTTATTCAGCATGAGATATACATTCCTATATGATATCCAGAGAAGTGACCTCAAAATAAAATGTGATCATGTATACTCCTAAAGGAGTGGTACCAACGAGTTTAATGTCTGTAATAATAAGAGGCTTTTCACAAAATTGAGTGAAAAATGATTTCCTAAAATATTAATTGTCAAGAATGACATGTACTTGATCTTGTGATCAGTTATGACCCCCAAATTAAAAGTTGTCATATATTTCTTAGGAGGACTACAGATCTAGTGCATTAAATTATTTTTCAAACAGTAGAAATCTCAAGTTACTTAAATATTGAGTAAACAATACTTTTCTATTTCTAGATCAGTTTGAGCCTTGTGCTTTCACCTTGTAACCCAAAATCAGTAGGGGTCTTTATTCCTTTGGGAGTACCAGTATACTAAGTTTGATGTCTGTAAAGCAAAGGGTTCCCAAAATTTTAAGCAGACATTATTTTTCTGTGTCAGAATATTCTCAACCTTGAAATTTGACTTTATGAAATCAACAGGATTATCTGCTCTTTTACGTTAGGGAGTACCTGGGTGTACAGCTTTCTTCAAATCCAATTATACTCTGATTCATGTATAAAGTTATATAATAACATTTGAAATCAGAAGAGGAGTATTCTGACATGAATCCATTGTCAACAGTTGGAAGAGGAATGTTTGTCCAGTCCAGTGTCAAATTTTGAAATGGGGAGAAGAACATTCGTTGTATTAAGATTCATGGTAGTAGTGTTTTGATAGGAATTGGTAGAGGAATGTTCCTCAAATGTACTGTTTATATACATGTAGTATGTATTATCAATTGAAATTGACTGATGAACGTTTGTGATATTGTGTGTTAAAACTTGTAAATACAGTGTCAAGTTGAAAGAGGAACGTTCCTCCAGTGTATATAGTATCAATATTTGAAATTGGATGAGGAACGTTCCTCAAATATGTTGTGTTTAGACTAGTAAATCCAGTGTCAATAGTTTGAAGAGGAACGTTTCCTCCAGTGTACATGGTGTATATAGTATCAATATTTGAAATTGGAGGAGGACCGTTCCTCTAATGCCTAATATTTGAAAATTTATGAGATGCCTACGGTAATAAGTAAATTTGAGAGATGAATGTTCCTCAAATGCCTGATGTGTTCATTCATAAGGTATTTAAAAATACAAACTGTATGTGCACATCTGTAAGAGAGGAACGTTACTCAAATGTCTGGTGATAATAAATGCATCTTAGTTTAGAGAGGGGAATGTTCCTCAAATGTCTGTTCATAACAAATGCATCAGAAGTACAGAGAGAGGAACGTTCCTCAAATCTCTGGTCAGAACAAATGCATCTGAAGTTCGAGAGAGGAACGTTCCTCAAAAGTTTGGTCATAACAAATGCACCAGAACTTCAGAGAGAGGAACGTTCCTCAAATCTCTGGTCATAACAAATGCATCTGAAGTGTAGAAAGAGGAACGTTCCTCAAAAGTCTGGTCATAACAAATGCATCTGAAGTTCAGAGAGAGGAACGTTCCTCAAATCTCTGGTCATAACAAATGCATCTGAAGTGTAGAAAGAGGAACGTTCCTCAAAAGTCTGGTCATAACAAATGCATCTGAAGTGTAGAAAGAGGAACGTTCCTCAAATACTTAAAAAAAATCTTCAAAAAGGGAACTTGTGGAGACAGATATAAGGATTTTAAGACCAAAATGACTTCAGATTGTAAACGTTGGGTGAAAAAAAAGGAATTTTGATTTTCCCTTTTTGTTTTGGATTGTGTTTTATACAACACCTGACAACATTTTATCAAGGTATTTATATAACACCTGACAACATAGGATCAAGGTATTTATACAACACCTGACAACATTATATCAAGGTACATCATATAATACATGACAACATTGGATCAAGGAACATAATGTAACAACTGACAACATTGTATCAAAGTGCTTCATATAAAACCTGACAACATTATATAAAGGTACGTCTTAAAACACCTGACAACATTGTATCAAGGTACATCATATACACCTAACAACATTGTATCAAGGTAGTCATATAACACAGGTCTGACATATTCCATGTAAAATGCACAAAATGACTCCCATGAGGAGAAATTTTTCAAAATGTTAGTTTGGTTGATTTTTGCATTGAAAGTGATAATATGTACATCAAAAGAGAAAAATATGTAAAAATTAAAATTATGGACCCTTTAAATAACTAATTATTTTAATTTCAAAATGTTGTTGCAATTGTCACACTTTTTGACGGATTGTTTGACGGAAAATGTGACATTAGAAATTCAAAGAAATGCAAATTCCTAAATCATCTTTGATGATATTAACTTTAACATTATCCTATTCACTAACTGTGAAAATTATATAAATACATTTATATTTTTGTTTTAGTTTGCATCAACAGATTTCTTAAAACTGTTGTTTGTTTCTGTTGCTAGTGTCAATTTTTGACGGATATTCGTGAGGCTAATGTTGTTGTTTGACAGAAACACAATTTGCTAACTAGCACATTGATGGAACTGCAGAATGCTACTGTCAATTTTTGATGGAAAAACATATTGCTAATTGAAATTAGACAGACATATTGTTGCTAATATCAGTGTCTGACAGGCATTGTCCTTGTTTACTGTGCATCCATTTATAATGAAAGAGATTCTAGAGATTTTTATCCCTTTTGTCTTTAGACAGACATGTATAAATAAATACATCAAAGAAAAAACACAAAATGGTGTCAAAGATATTTAATGATGAGGTGATTTAAAGTATAATTTCATTCATTCATTTCATTTCCTCTAAAGGTCTTCTCTGTCTCTTTGGTAAATCCTGTTGAAAGAAGTCATTCATGATATTGAATCTATTTCACACTTGCCAGTACTCAACTTTTGTCAAAAATTAATATCTGTGAAAAATTTCACCCAAGTTTACTATACTTAACAGCTTAATATCATTATCACTACCCCTATAGATACTTACGATAGTATACACGAGACCCTCTCATCTCCACGGATGGGACATCAATCAGCCTCAAAACATCTGAGGGGAGAAGTGTGTGGAGTATTGCCCCCTCCACCCAAAGTTTTACAGACTTTTTGAAGTCCATAAAACGAACATACGGCCAATGATCAACCTGTTCAAAAGCAAAGACATATTTTAACTATTTGTTTGATCCATTTACATGTACATGTACAGTATTAAATACACCTATAGTTAAATGACATTTCAAGTTTTTTTACTTATAAGCCTAATAAATAGAGTTCTGTGTATAAATGTGCATCTGCAAAAAAAAAAACCATTAAAAAATGAGTTCAATTAAAGCCTTCAAGTTAGTGAATTTTCAAACTAATTTCATGAAACTCAATGAAACAAACTTTAAAAAACATTAATAATAAAAGGAAATTAGAATCCAATATCAATTTCTGGACTTACAACTGCAGGAATTATATTTGAACCATGTAATACAGCAATGAATGTCCCTGAAGAGTAGCTTTAAAAAATTGCAAGGCAAGAACATGATAAAAACCATCCATGTATTATGCATTTCTAATTTGGGCATGTAACAGAGATCAAAACTTTTAAAGATATACCTTTGATTCTGGATCTGTGGGTCAACACTGGACACTGAAAATGGACTACCAGGAAGTAGTGGAGACAAGTCCTGTGCTTGCAACTGGTCTACTGGAAAGCTGAAGAAATGTTGCATTAATTAAAGCTTTAAAGTTACCTGTGTACACTTTCTTTTTACTAAAATTTACACGCTTTAGTTTCCAATATATCAAGTACTGTACAAATACTGTATAAATTGCAATATACAGTATATATTCACCTCTCAGTCGGACCAGTTTCATCACGTTTGGTTAGTTCACACAGAATGTCTGGAAATATCCTTTAATATAAATTACATCTAGTTAGCTCTATGGCACAGAGATGTAAAGCAACTTTAACTTGATTCAACAATATATAGAATTACTTCACCACTGCCATAATAAATATGTGTTACATGTACTCACCTCTCAGGCGAGTCAGAAACATCAACTGCAGATTGTTGAAATGGAATCTCTGGGGAAAGCCTTTTAACATAAATTATATCTAGTTAGCTGTTTTTAAGCACACGGCATACATGTACATAGAAGTTGTTAATTATCTTTGTCAACTTTGTACAACATTGATTTGCAACATCGCTGGTTGCTATGTCATTCTAAATGTATCAATGATCCCTATGATGTTAGGTTCAAAATTTACCTAATGAAATACAAATGATATTTATTTTCAAATAAAGTGATAAGTAATGAATATAATATCAAACCAATGTATATGTGGTTCAGCCCCCCCCCGTTTCATATGTTTCTTACATAGTTAGTAAAATATAAAGTGTAAGCTAACCCAACCCATGTTTTATTCGAATATATTGGTTTGATATCATAATTCCTCCATTTATTACCAGTGTTGACACCATGAGAATAAACACTGCTCAAATTCTAATGCATATCGATTATAAGTGATTTCAATTCAACTGTTCAATAGTTACAGGTAAATTTATTAAATATTTTCTGTTCAACTTTATAGAAAATAAAAAAGTCCGTCAAATGTGTGACATTCGCAAATTAAAAGCCGTCAAAAACTGACGTTAGCAGAAGTCATCCTCTGTAACTTGCATGTATTGATGTAAATGGCGCCGATTTTTTTATTATGGTTGCAAAGAATGCATTAGAAAGTTATTCAGTTGAAAAAACTCTGAGAAAACGTAGCTTAAAACGCAAAACGGTCATTTAAATTGCTAGCGTCACAACGTAGCTAACGTCATATATTTTGACAGACGATATACAAGGGCGGATTCAGGGGGGTTTGGGGGGGTTCGGGAAAACCCCCCCGCTCATTGAATTTTTTTTTTTTTTACATGTGTCATTTTATCATTTTGTTGCATTGATAAGACTCTAATATACACGAATCCATTGTTCTGTACAACTGTGAAATATACCTCAGGCACGTAACAGGAAATCACTTTCCACTTGAACGCACACAATACACAGGTAATCAACAGAGAGAGGGGTAATCCGTGAATCTAGTGAAGTCACAAGATCATCGTGCAATACAATGTAGTCAAGTATCAACAACAGAAAACTGCATAGTTACGGTGCTGCTCAGTAATATTCCTTTGCTGATAAAATGCATGTTTGTTTTTTTATATTAACTATTTGAATAAACTATTATATAGGGTTTTTTATTTACCGTTTTAAAAATTAAATTAATACATTTTTTTTTACATCATATTGACAGTATACTCAAGTAAATTGAAAAGCACTAATTAGGAATTCTGAAAAGAATCCAATGTTTGGTTTTTTGAAAGTGTTTAAAATTGCACATCAGTTGTATCTTAGAAGTCAGCTTGACTAAATTAATTGAAAATGCATTTAAAAGACAACTTGAAGTCAACTGCTTGTATTCTTAAAATTGTCAGATGTAACAATTTTTTAAAGCAAAGTCTAATGTAATTAACTAATTTGAAACATTTTATTTATCTAAATTCTTAAATATTTGTGATGATTGGTCCTTAAAAAAGCTACAAAAAGTACAAGAAATGCTGGAAAATGCACCATTTTAGAACTATTTAAAACAATTTTTTTCGGGGGGGGGGGGGGGAGCCCCCCCACTCCATTTTTTTAAACAAGGTCTAAAGTCTTGTGTTAAAGTTAAATCAAATTGAAACATTTTATTTTTCTGGATTCTTAAAAATTTGTGATGATTGGTCTTTAAAAAAGCTACAAAAAGTACAAAAGAATGCTGGAAAATGCACCATTTAGAACCATTTAAAACAATTTTTTCGGGGGGAGCCCCCCACTCCATTTTTTTAAACAAGGTCTAAAGTCTTGTGTTAAAGTTAAATCAAATTGAAACATTTTATTTTTCTGGATTCTTAAAAATTTGTGATGATTGGTCTTTAAAAAAGCTACAAAAAGTACAAAAGAATGCTGGAAAATGCACCATTTAGAACCATTTAAAACAATTTTTTCGGGGGGAGCCCCCCACTCCATTTTTTTAAACAAGGTCTAAAGTCTTGTGTTAAAGTAAAATCAAATTGAAACATTTTATATTTCTGGATTCTTAAAAATTTGTGATGATTGGCCTTTAAAAAAGCTACAAAAAGTACAAAAGAATGCTGGAAAATGCACCATTTAGAACCATTGAAAACAAAATTTTCTCGGGGGAGGCCCCCCAAACCCCCACCTATGGGAGGGGGACACCCCCTCCCATGCCCTCCCCCTTCGGCCCTTTGGGCCTTAAACCACCCCCCCCCCCACATGAACTTCTGGATCCGCCACTGATTACCGTCTTCCTTGGAAGACGGTATTGTATAGTTGAAGTTTTTTACAGTCTTCGGACTATGCACTTCCTCTCTTTTGTGATTGGTAGAAATTGCATGATGAGAAAATTTTCAATTATTTCATTGGTTGAAATGCTGTTCAAGGCAAGGGAGATAACTTTCTGATGATCTAATTTTCGTACGACTTAACAATTTTGCAAGATTTTCAATCTTAAAAAAATGACAAAACGAATAACAAAATCAGCAGTAGTTAATTCTTAATAACATGATATTTCTTTATTGCAATAAAATTAAAAGGTCTCTTTAAGTTCATTATAAATAAAATTTGATTTTTATTGCTTGCAGGCTTTACAATTTGTTATTATTCTTTTCCCCTTTCTTGTTTGAAGAAGGGAATGGAACCAGCCGAGGTTTGCCGAAAGCTCTCGGCCAGTCAAAGTTTACGGAGATGACCGAGCGACAACCGTGGTAGGGCTAATGCCATTAAAAGCTAATGTAGAAATACAAAATCAAGAAATTCAAAAGAATTATACGCCCTGATAGGTGTAGATTAGTTTACTGTTTAAGATTGTTGCTAAAGACGGTAAGCTTTTTTAAAAAGCTCTACTTGTATATTCTTTGAAGTTTACATGCACAAATCGTTGCTACTTCTTGCAAGCCATTATTGAACCGGAAACGGTGAAGAAATCGCCTTCTTTCAACGAGAGTTGTTATGATAACAAAGAGCTGCAACTCGTACGATCGAAGAAGTAAAGTTTATGCGAACGTCACATTGCAGCAAAAAGAGTTTGACAGAATGACGATAGCATTTACATTATCACGCTTTTATTCATGAATTGTTTTCTGAATTAGTTTAAATGAAGTGAAATGTATAGAAAATGATATCTACATACATTATATTCTTTCTAGAACTTTAAAATTTACCTGTAGGCCTATACTTAAATTTTCTACACTTGATCTAACGTCATAACATTTGACAGATGCGAACAAAAAAAAAATGCATTTTTTAATCTAAAAGTTATTGACATACATTTCAGAATCAAGATCGCAATTTTTGTTTAAAATAACGTTAACTATACATACCATTATTACAAAAGGACTTCTTCCATGTTTTCTTCTCTCAAAATGAAATATTGATTGATAAACCCAGGTACAACAAACACGGGAGTTGATTCCGTCGAAATTCAATCAGTTTAGAAATTTCATGATTCAATTTCAGATTAAAATCTTCAAACTTCCGCCGATGTTTTTAATTTTATAATTAAATCTATGTAATCAAAATGTAATTAAAAATACAAGAAATTGTTTTCAAGTATATTTATTGTAAAAATCTTTGTTAAAAAAATTGACGGACATTTTTGCTAATTTCGTGGAATATGTCATCTGACAACATTGTATCAAAGTACATCATATAACACCTGAAAACACTGTATCAAGGAATTTATATTATATTATATTTATGTACCACCTGACAACATTGTATTAAAGAACAATTTTATAGTCAACTCAATCAAACCTATTCTATGGTACAAGTGTTGATATCTAATTTCTGTTGCTAGTATATTGATTAAATATTTATAGTAGTTTACTTAAAACATTTATACTCAGTTCCTTTAAACAGTGTAAATTGAAAAATCTCTATCTCTGAAACTATAATTCTTTTAATTGTACAGAAATTTCAGATGCAGTATTGTTTATAAACATTTAATTAATATTTTGTTTCATTAAAAAATATTGTCAAGGGTGATAATGGAACGATAACTCTTTTTTATGGATGCGTGTTATTTTACATGCACAGAAAACAATTTGTTATTCTGATTTAAAAAGCAGCGCTTCAGTATGTTTTCTAATGGGAGTTAGATAGGTATGAGAGTAAATATTATTTTTATATATACCTCATTTTTCTAATTTAATTGTGAGATGAGAAATAATTTATCTTTCTATTTACCATATTAAATTTCCTTCACATCATGGTTTGATATATTATTCATTTCTGAAAAAGTAAGCAACGCTTCATACTTCAAACTATTTTCCATTTGAATTTAATGCTATAGTTGTTGCTGAAAATCAATGTCTGGATTTTTAAAAAAAGAGTCGTGAAATTTGGAGCAGAGGGATATTGTCCCTTAAGGTACATCTTATAACAACTGACAACATTGTTTCAAGATATTTATATAACACCTGAAAACGTTATATCAAGGAATTCTTATAACACATGCTAAAATTGTATCAAGGTACATCACATAAAACCTGACAACATTGTATCAAGGTATTTATATGATGCCTGACAACATTGTATCAAGGTATTTATACAACACCTGACAACATTTTTTCAAGGTACAATTATTACACTTGACAACATTGTATCAAGGTTTTTATTAGGTCACCTGAGTTACTCAGGTGACCTATTGCTATCCGTTTTCATCCATCGTCGTGTGTCGTGCGCCGTGTGTTAACATTTGAACATTTTCAGCTTCTTCTCTGAAACCACTGAACCAATTTCAACCAAATTTGGTATACAGCATCTATGGGTAAAGGGGAACAAAAATTGTGAATTTTATGGTCCCCGCCCATCTGGGGCCTGAGGGGTGGGGCCAAAACCACTAAAATTATTGCAATCTTTAAAAATCTTCTTCTTTACACCTGGACATCAAGCAGGCAAACTGTTGGCATGAGTGTAATAAGCATTGAGTCCTCTACCAAAATTGTGAAATTCATGGCCCCAGGGTCAGGGGTTCAAGTGCTAGGGCAGATTATATAGTGAAAATGCATGATTTCTTTGAAAATCTTCTTCTCTGCTTCTGGAAATTAAATAAAATAACTAAGTACATAGTTATGATGAGCAAGAGTGCCTCTTCCAAAATTGTGAATTTTATGGCCCCAGGGTCAGGGGTTCTAGTGCTAGGGCGGGGCTACATAGATTATATAGTGAAAATGCATGATTTCTTTGAAAATCTTCTTCTCTGCTTCTGAAAATTAAATAAACAAACTAAGTACAGTTATGATGAGCAAGAGTGCCTCTTCCAAAATTGTGAATTTTATGGCCCCAGGGTCAGGGGTTCTGGTGTTAGGGCGGGGCTCTATTGGTTATATTGTGAAAATACATTTACTCTTTGAAAATCTTCTTCTCTGCTTCTGGGTATTAAATAAACTAACTAAGTACATAGTTATGATGAGCAAGAGTGCCTCTTCCAAAATTGTGAATTTTATGGCCCCCGAGTCAAGGGTTCTGGTGTTAGGGCAGGGCTCTATTGATTATATAGTGAAAATGCATTTACTCTTTGAAAATCTTCTTCTCTGCTTCTGGGTATTTAATAAACTAAGTACATAGTTATGATGAGCAAGAGTGCCTCTTCCAATATTGTGAATTTTATGGCCCCAGGGTCAGGGGTTCTGGTGTTAGGGCGGGGCTCTATTGATTATATTGTGAAAATACATTTATTCTTTGAAAATCTTTCCTTTGCTCCTGGGTTTTATGCCAATGATCCAAGAATATATAATATTTATGATGAAGAAAGGTGCATCTAGCAAAATGGTTATTTTTTATGCCCCCCCTCCTGGGTCAGGGTAGGGGGGAGGGGTACATAGTCTGAAAATAAATTAATGCTTTGAAATCTGCTCTTTGGTATTAATCAACCATTTTATGATAAAATTTGCAAAATTTTGAAATATGTGGCCCCAAGGTCAGTGGTTCCTTTGGGATGATGTGCACAACTGCTTATAAAGTGGAAGTGCATTTTCTCTTTATTACTCTGATCTACCTTTGGGTATTAAGTACCATGGTAAATAGAGTAAGTAAGTAAGTAAGTCTATAATTATGATAAGCAATGGTGTCTCTTTCAAAATTGTGAATTGTGAATTTCATGGCCTCTGGTTTAAAACACGAACCAAATTTAATTGTTTGAAAGTTGTTGCACAATACTCAGGTGACCTATAAGGCCCGTGGGCCTCTTGTATACATGTTACATCTGAAACATTGTTATTAGATACTTTATGTTACAACATTATATATATCAGGGTATTTATATAACATATGACAACATAGTATCAAAGTAGTTATATAACACATGACAACATTGTATCCAGGTAGATCATATATAACACCTGAAAATGTTTGTATCAAGGTATTTATATAACACCTGACAACATTGTATCAAGGTATTTATATAACACCTGACAACATTGTATCAAGGTATTTATATAACACCTGACAACATTGTATCAAGGTAGATCAAATATAACACCTGACAACATTGTTTCAAGGTATTCATGAAACACCTGACATCATTGAAATTAGATACTTCATGTAACACCTGACAACATTGTATCAAGGTAATCATATAACACCTGACAACATTGTATCAAGGTATTTATATAACACCTGACAACATTATATCAAGGTATTCATATAACACCTGACAACATTGTAACAAGGTATTCATATAACACCTGACAACATTGTATCAAGTTACATCATGTACACCTGACAACATTGTAACAAGGTATGAATATAACACCTGACAACATTGTATCAAGTTACATCATGTACACCTGACAACATTGTGTCAAGGTACTTCATATAACACCTGACAACATTGTATCAAGGTACATCATATAACACCTGACAACATTGTAAGGAGGTAGAATATAACACTTGACAACATTGTATCAAGGTATGAAAATAACACCTGACAACACTGTATCAAGATAAATCATTTAACATCTTACAGCATTGTAGCAAGGTACATCATTTACATTATATACTTGACAACATTGTAGTGTACAATTTCACTTGATTTGTCAAACATACAGAGTTATCTCTCTTACTCCCTGTACTTATTTAGCAAACTTTGATCTGGATTTTCTGTGGTGAGAAAGTTTGCAAAATTGTAGCACTACAATTATTTGACATTTAACTTACTTCAAACTACAGACTTTTACTTTAAGTTGTGTCATTTGATTTTTGAATGGAAGGACTTCGATGATAAATAACATTTTTATGAAATGTTTTTGATCCCAAAATATTCCTCTAAAGTCAGATATTATAATCTTATTTGAGATTTTACTGAGTTTAAAGTTGTGTTCCAAAATCAGACTAAAATTACTCTTTATCTGTGAAACTATAAAAATTACACAATAATAAGTAAACTATATAACAATTTCAAAAAAATTCTGGTTAATATTCTTTCCTCCTTCATGTACCAAGTCATCATTTGAACAGTCTATTTTTGAAAAATATATTTGTACTTTATTTTGGCAAATGCGGAAATTTGTGCACCTTGCCAAGGAAGTTAGCTATACCAGGATGAAAATAAATCAAGATAGGCATGTTATACATTTGAGTGTAGTTTATTTATATGCTCCACTAGTCAAAAAAGTAGAATACTATAGATTCCTTAATGTTTTGCTAATACTTAACGTCAAATCTTGAGAATAATAATTTGAGAAAAGATGGTTGATTAAGAAAATTATTGTGCGTTTCAGTGCCATAAAAATAAAAGCAAGTAATTTTATTTCATGAGTGAAGCATCTCTCAAAATTAAGCAAATTTGAATTTCTCGCGTATAATAAGGAATCTACAGTATTACTTTCATTAGTTGATATCATGTTTTGAGGAGGGCAAGCTTTTTGCTGTATATGCATTCTGAAAATGGGAATCATTATTAGCTCTATTCACTTATACTTTGAAATTTATAATTTATTTGATTTTACCACATGATTTTTATTGAACAAAATATGAAATATTTGTAAAGCCAAAAATGTAATGCCTTTATTTCTTGATGAAAAGTAATATAAAAAACAAAAATGAGTATTATATATGTTTTATAATTATTAGTTTCATAATTGAAGCACACGGTTAGAGGATTTTCCCTATGAAATGCCATATGGACTATGAGCTATAAATCAGACTTTCCCAGGAGTACAAAACTCTTCATTGTATGATCTAAAATTCAAAGTTCAGGCATTTGTACATAATTCAAGGGCTGCTTCTCTTAAATGAGCATTGATACTATGAAACAAACAATCACCTGTTCATTTGATTATCATTTAGCAGATTAAGTCAGCTCTATATATATTAATAATTTTTGTACTGCACTTGTATATTGAATCAACTGATTAATCATTATCATGCTTTAATAATGTGACATTTGAATCCTCAAAATATTATTTTAGACTTAGAATAGTAATTTACTATTTTAACTAACAGTCATTTTTTATTGAAAGTGATCTTTTAAGTGGATAATTAATATAATTGTTGCAAGCTAATTAAAGTGAGGAAATTATACTTAAGAGTACTTTATTTTGATAAGTAGAATTGTTTTTCATAAACACTTGACGATTTTAAAAAATGTACTTTGCATTTGTAACAAATATTCAGATATAAAATTTGTTCAAAAGAATTTTTTTGAAAATTTTAGTAATGCCATGTTGGCTTTTTCTTCCCTGTGTAAATCAGGACCAAGTTCATGTTCGAGATGTCCTCTTGTGTTTCCTATTTGATACTTCCTTTCTACATTCAGTTCCTGTTTTATTTTGTAGATTAGGAAAAAAGTACATTTTTGGAAAATCAGATAATATTCATAGTGTCAAAATACATGTTTATATGTATGTTTCACTTGAAGTCTGGATTCAAATCACAAAAATGAAACAGATTTCTGACCCAAATATGTAACAAATTGAATGCATTTTGTCAACTTTTTTAAATGTACAAGTAAACTTTTAAGTATTCAAATACTTTTATATACAAAGAATATTGAAATTTAATTGTTACATATCATTATATGAAAAAGCAGTCATGATATTTTATTATGATTTGTTTCTTAATTTATTTGCCCAGTTTTTAATTTTAATGATACATCAACACTTAATTGTATTTTGTATGTCCTGATAAGTATTAAAAAACAAAACTTTAATTTCCATGTTCTGCAGAGGTTTGAGTAATATGCTTGTGTGATTATTTAAGCTTTTAAATTCAGAGAAAATCACTACATAATAAGTTTACATTGTCTTTACATTTATTTTTGAAATGATAGATGAAATATATGGAGATAGCAAACAGTCTTCAAGCTCAAATGCCTATTAAAGTACTTTTGAAGCAAACTCCTTGCCATGATGGGGAAATAACAGAAAATTCTGAATATGCATTTTGAGACTAAGTTAACAGTCAACAGCACTGAATGTTAACTAGTTGATTCTGCTAAAAATGAATACTCATATACAGTAAGCTATCGCACATATTCTTACAAATGTTATTAGGGACAGTATTTCTTCACATGTAGTTTTTTCCTTCTGCTGCTGGTATCCTTCAAACATTTCCTTTTATAAATAGCCCTTTGTATTTGTCAGGAGGCTATATATCTGAAAGTGAGGCCCCTGAGATGGTCTGGGAGGTCATTTTGCAAATATGTTACAAACTTAAGGTTGATGTACCGGTATCTGTATTTTACCATGGCTACATAGCAGGGGCCCATCTTACAAAAGTACTTACATCTAAGACCCAAAACTTTGGTTGATTGTAAAATTTTGCAAAATTTATGATTGAGTTCAACATCCCTATCATGAAAATATCTGTCTAAATTTCTTTTCTAAAAAAGTTTAAAACTATCTTCATTTTGATGCAAACAAGTCCATGTATCATTCTGTATTTTACAGGTGGTTATATATCTGGGAGTGAGCCCCCTAAGATTATCCGGGAGGCCATTTTACAGCTGTGTTATGAACTTAAGGATGATGCTGTGGCCCTGGTAGATGCTATCGCTCCTACAGATTTCATCCTGAATTCCCCAATAGGAAAGTCTGACGGACAGGTAACAATCTCAATCTGTATTCTCAGAATCCAAGTTTGACAACAGTCCTTTGTGTTATTAAAAAGAGACACAATCTATATTGTTTTTCTTTTCTTCTTTAGATTTACAAGAACTTATACAGTGCAATGATTCAAGGACCCAATGCTCTAGAAAGGCCAACATACTGGAAAGAGTTTGTGGATAAACCTGTGATAGGTAGCAAGGCTAAATTATAAACTGGAACTCTTCTTGTGAGAACTATGATAAACAAGTCAAGGAATATTGTGTGTGATACATTTATCATCAGTGTGATTGATATTATGTACAACATATCAAAACAAAAACAAAAAAAAACATACAGTATACATATATGGTGAGATTTGACTCCATTAAGAGAAATGGGTGACCATAAGAGATACAGTACTGGAATGAAGTTATATGTACTTTGATAAATGGACTTTTGTAAAATGTCACTCATTTCAGACACTTTGAAATAACAAACACACATTTGTTAGTGGAAGGAGAAGAAGAGACAGTATATATTTTGAAATATGATGCAAAAGGACTTATACATTTCTGTTATTCACTGTCCATGTAAAGATGAAGTATAAATTTAGAATATTTATTTATTTGATTTACTCTTAATGTAAACCTGATGGCATGTTTTTTGAATATTTTTTCATGTATCTTAGTAATATACAAAAATAAAAAATATTTATTATTAATAACTACATGATTTCTAGACTTAGTTCAAAATGTCCAGAAAAATATTTTTTAATGTACATCAAAAGTTATTATTAGCAGTTTTCACGAATTCCAAAGAGCAAAAAAAGTCAACCATCCTCTGGAAACCTTTTGCTATATTAGTAATTCTTTAATCATAATCTCTTATCATTTTTTTTTAATATAGTGAAAGAATTTGTCTTCAGACCTTGAAGGTGTCTTTTAAAGATTTGTTTGTTTTTGTTGAAATACACAGAAGTATTATTGCAGTGCTAGACTGCATGAGTATTTAATGAATAATTACTGAGGAAAATTCCTTTAATGGGGATTTGCATTGCAGCTAAAGTTGTGTTTGTTTATAGAGGCATTGATGAACATATGAATAACTTGTTGAGATTCATTTCATAAAATCTATTTTACTTAGTATTCATTTTTTAAAGGTAGAGAAACTTTTTGAGAATCTTTTTAAAAGTAAACGAACCCAGTTTTTTAAATTTGAAATGTAATTTAAGGGAGTCTGTTGAAATAATGTACAATGTAGTTTATTGTAGACAGTTGTTCTGATGGTAAGATCAATTAAAACCCAGCTTGGTCAGCCATATTTAAAAGAAGGACAATCAAAATCATATTTTACGAAATATGCCATAAATAATGACATCTCGCCCACGAAAACACCAAAAGCAAAGTAACACAATTCTTTAAATTTAAAAATTTAAAATTTGTTATTCTTTAAAAACATCAAATCAGCATTGAGGAAAAACAGTCATTTAATGATGACAAATCCAACACATGTACTACAATTGATCTAAATTACGAACAGGGAGATCCCAGAGAAACGCAGTTAGACATATTGGCAAATTATATGATACGGATAGTGGGACCTCCTCACAATTCAAATAAAATAATTTTACATAGGAATGTCTGAGTATTAAATCATGTATAAGTACATTTCAAAAGAATGGGATCAACAGGTAAATATTTACACAGTAGTAAACAACAATGACAACGTGATCTCCCTGTGATGTAAAACCATAAAATCTGTAAAAATGAAGGTGAAATATATACAAACATTTGCTTTCCTTTAGGTTATACATTTGAAAATAAAATTCTGTAAAATTAAAGTTGGCATTATCAATTTTGGCACAAAATGTAATGGTTGTTAAGTACAGAACATTTGAGTTGGTCAATAATTCATAAATAGCTACATGACGGACCATTTAGTTTAAAAATAACCATAAAAATCAGTTCAAAAATAGAATTTATACCAAAAATAGAATGTTTGATACACCGATAACTATGTAATACAATCTATGCAATAACAAAAGTACCACTTGAGTATGAATTACATAATTATATAAATGTACTCCTTGTGACATCCTGAATCTCGTATACAATTGCTTTCATATTACTCAAAGTAAAGTGATTCGAACATTGCACATGTATATCAGGTGCTTAAGAACTCACTAGATTAAAGTTCATAAAAATAAAATCATATGGCTATGACAAATCTCTTAGATAATCAGCTAGAGTTCATTTAAGTCCTATATAACGCATTACTGTTTTTATTAATCTGGTCTGCATTTTCATAACTTGCAGATTTAAAGCATTATTTCCCTTAAAATATATTCTTTGCAAATGGGGATGAGAATTTGAGATCAGGTAAGGAATTATTGTATTAATCTGCTTCACTAATTGTAAAAGTGAGTAGTTTGAGGAGAAAACACCTTGAAGTCAAAGAAGAAACGTTAAACATTTTCACATTATACGTACTTCATATTCACATTTCCAGAAATTAGTTAAGAGATGAAACAGGTTACAATTCTTCGTAACAAACAATGATCGATCTTCAATCTATAAACAATACAAATCTGTGAGGAAGGCATAAAATTAATAAATACCTTTCAAACGAGTATAACATTAAAACATAACTAGCACCTATGTACTCTATATGATATATAACAACCCTCGATCTCTTCCCACCAATATATACTAACACTATGTCTTGAAAAATAAAAATAATAAATCTGCATTTACAGTTCTACAAATGGCAGTCTACACTACGCCTTTGAAACCATTCATATTTATTTGCAAATTGTAGCATTGAAATCTAAAAAAAATCAGTCAGCCAGATTTAGTTCAAGATTGCTAATATATAGAAAAAAAGAAGAAAGTATTGGAAGAGAAATTCTGACAAAGCAAATGTTGCTTTGGGTCACTAAATAGCGGTGTACTTTAATTAAAGTGTCAATTTTAATGAGAAAGAAGAATTTAAAGCCGTTCTATACTTTAAAAAGTATAGTTTACAAGTATTCGTTGACATTTTAAAATAAATATAATGATTTAAATATGGATTTCAGGATTCCTTTTCACTTGGATACAAATTGAAAATCTTCTTGATTTCTAATACAGTATCGGAAAAATAAGTTTGAATCAATTTTGATTTTTGGTGACAAAAGCATTTACCGGAACTTAACCGTAGTGAAAAGTTTTACTATATACATGTATTGTGATAAAAAAATGTTTATCTAGACTGATTTAGTAAAAATGTATTAAAATGTTCAAACACATTTGCAAAATACATTGGCCTTACAAGAAATTAATGGAACGTGCCTTTTAACAATTATGATAACATATTAAGACACTTAAATCACATTGGTACAATTTACATGTACATACATGTATTTAGTAAATAGCTCATTGTTCAGTTTGTATAGTAATATAACATATGATGACTAGATAAAATGTAACTTATAAAACAAATAATTGCACAGCTTTTATAATATATTAATATGATGACTAGACACACACGTGGAAGAGAAAAAAATACTGTGTTAAGGTTAGTCAACTAAACATGCAACATTTTGAATGTAACATTATGAGTAGAAAATAAGTTACATCAATGGTGTTTAGTTTTAGCACATAGCAAAAGACCCCTGGTTACTAAAAAATGGTTGATACATATATATGTATGGTGCATCTTGATCAGGTTGATATGGTATTGATAACTATATATATAGAAGCATTTTCCCTTCCTTTCTTATATATACCTTTTTAAATTATACATATGAATCAAATAAATTCAAAATGAAAACCTTTCTTATAATGATGAAATGAGATTTAAATTTGAACTTTTTCAGCGCATAGAACCTATATGTAATTTTGCGCTTTAATGATAATAATAATAATAATAATAATAATAATAATAATAACTACCCTTTATACATGTATATTGGATTCCGAAACTTCATAAAAATCCTTACAAAGATACATTGCGGGTTCCAGTAAATGTTCAACCAAGGCCTCTTTCGTTACTCCTCACTAAGATATTGACAGTAGTGAAGGAAAAATTTCAGGAGTACCGAGCAACAATATATTCAAGAAATGGTGTGAATCAGATGTGGATACTCAAAAATTCCAAAGAACTTTTGGACAATTTGAAATCACAAGATTTTACCTAAATCACCAGCTTAAAAACTTACGACTTTTCAACTTTATATAAAACCATTCCCCATGATAAATTAAAGTCCAGGCTTTTTGATATCATTGCTTTTTTAAATAAAAATGGAACTCGTAAATTTACATACCTGGTCATTGGTCATTTGCAAAATTATTTTATTAAAACACATTCTGATTGCACACACAAGTACTCTGAAGTTGACACCAAAAAGATTCTTGAGTTTCTGATTGACAATATCTATGTTGGTTTTGGAGAGCAGGTCTTTCAACAATCTATTGTAATTCCCATGAGTACCAATTGTGCTCTGTTATTAGCGGACCTATTTTTTATATTCATATGAAGCATAATTTGTGCAAAATCTTATGCGTGAAAACAAGAAAAGACTTGCTGTGGCCTTCAACTCGACATTTAGATAGATCGACGACGTATTGTCAATTTACAATGGTAATTTCCATTCCTACGTCGATACGATATATCCTGGTGAGCTTGAGATAAAAGATACCACAGAGTTTGACACATCTGTTTCATACTTGGATATTTTACTTGAAAAAGACGTTAATGGTAATCTAACAACCAAGCTATATGATAAACGTGATGACTTTAACTTCTCTATCGTCAACTTCCCTTTCTTATGTAGCAATATACCTTCATCACCTGCATACGGAGTGTATATATATATATCTCAGTTGTTCGATACGCAAGAGCTTGCTCTACGTATGAATAATTCCTGAAACGAGGTAAATTATTGACAAGCAAGTTGATGAAACAAGAATGTCAACCTCTCGTTTAAAGTCATCATTTCGTAAGTTCTATGGTCGATACAATGACCATGTCAGCAAATACAATTTATCATTGAATCAAATGCTGACTGGCGTTTTTCATACTAATTGTTATGTCATTATATATACAGTGAATTGACGACGGATTTTCCGTTATTTCCAGATCATGACAAGGAGCACACTGCGGGTGGGACCGGTCAGCAGGGGATGGCCACTCCACCATAGCACCTGATCCCACCTCTGATGTTTCGGAGGTCTGTGTTTGCTCTGCCCTTATTTTGTATTGTTTTATGGACTTTGAGATTGAATACTGTTCGTTATTTCCATATCCTTCATTTAAAAAAAAAATAACTGAAACATCTTAGTCACACAGTATGATGAGATCTAGTTGAAGTTTCATTTACTTTCCATTTGTAATCTTGCTCTCCAGGGAAGTACTAAATTAATGAATAAGAAAGAAAGCAAAAGCTAAGACCAGACTCACTCGTGGGACCGTTGAACCTAAAAAGAGAAGGAAATATCTTTTAATAAGCATAAGAATTTGGGGAAAAAATGTGCAGATTTTTTTAAATAGATTATGATAATCATATTCAAATACATGTATAAAAAATCATGCATGCAAAAAAAATGACTCATGACTCTTCAGGGAGTAAGTGTGTAGGTAAAGAAGAAAGGGGTGAAAGGAAAATCTTGGAAGATCTTAAACAAAGATAAGATATACCCCTCCCAAGAATATGAAGTTGAACCAGGAGTGTCTATATATGTTAAAAACAAAGGCCAAACATTGTTAGTTTATGAAATTTTATTTTTATGTATTTAAATAATGTTTTAGTTACAATTTGATAGATGCATCAAAAGTGTCCCCTCACCACTTTCTATCTACAGTTTTGTTTCAGACATCACTCTGTTCATATTTCCCACTAGAAGTGATGTTGCTTTGTCCACCACTTTCCCTGCTCTTTGTGAGGAAGGAGGATTGTTACCAGATTTACTTTCTATGTGAACCTTTGAAGTTTTCACATCTCCCTTCCCACTTTGAGTGCCTTGTTCTTTTATTCCCATTTCTAAGCCTTTGCCCACATCTTTGTCTGCCGTCTTTTTTCTGTTCTCGACAACCGCTTCATCAGTCAAAGAGGGTTCTTTTTGGTGTATTTTGCTCTTTTTCTCGTAAACGATGTTTTGCTTTTGCTGTCTTCCTTTGTCAGATTCAGCATTTCCAACAATGTCTTTATTATCACTTCCTTGAAATTTGTCTAAATTGTGCGACCTTGTAATCTTTTCTTCGACTTCGAAGAATCCATTTATTGATTCTGTTGTCTTTTCACTGACCCACTCTTTCGGATTCTCATTTTCGCTATTGCATTTTTGATTGAGGTCACTAGAAATTTCATGAGCAAGAGGTTTCTGTTTGCTGTATATTTCTTCATCTGGCAAACATGTCATCAGAACCGCGCCAACGTTTTGTACGTGGTCGTATTCGGCGTCAGGAGAAGTAGGAGAAGTACAGGGATTGGACCAAGCCATGTCGTAATCACCACTCTGTGTCAATAGTCTGAAAAACCCTGTGTCGTAGTTATTTTTGTCATCCATTCCGCTGGTAATGGCAAAATTTGATTTTTTTCTTACACTTGCTGTCAAATCGTATGTATCGTTCTGTTCCTCTTTAAATGCGTTGATACTTTTGTACATGCGTGTTATTGCTTCTGATATGGGTTTACAAGAATTGTCATTCATTTGTTGTATGCGAAGGGATCGGAGTTGTCTTTTTACTTGACAGTTAATACAACTACAAGAATATAAAAACCATTTAATAGATTGTAAAGAAGATCCCGAATTCATGATTTATATAGATATTCACATAAGATATTGTAACTCACCTCCAAACACAGAATACGTTGATTAATACGAAAAAGCAAAAAAGTCCAACAAGAATGAATATGTTTTCGGTATTTGGTAAAATAGAATCACATTTTCGACAATTTTCTGGAAAAAAGTTAGAAGTAAGAAATTAATAATTATACTGAAACTTAATATTTTTATATTACCGAGTTAATCGTGAATTTTTCTTCAATAAAGTAACTATTAGCCTAACATAACAATATGATCAACATTTTTCAACCATTAAAGTGTTTCATTGCACTTGAAAGACGAAAACTTATGTTATTCATATTATTTTAGTGTCATTTTAATTTACGTTGTTTGTTATTACTATGAACACAGTTCTCAAATAAATTATGATATTTATCATTTTACTTCTTTCAGTTGATTTCGTAGAGTTAAAGTTGGAGTGAGGCTATTCATTCATAATGTGGAATCAACACGTAATACGCCGTGTGCATAAATTGTATATTACGGATCTCCACTGATGCCCGCGCTATCGTCAACGACATACGGATTATGATTTAGGCCATTCCAAGTTTCTTCTATGTTTAGCGTCCGCGTGCGCCTTGGTTTTTGACACCCCATATAAGAAAAAACACACAACATCAGGAGTCCTGATATTGATTAATTTAGTCGAAATTTCTGAATTTTGTCATTTTCTCCAAATAATTCTTTACAGTAAGTTTTATTGGGCGTATTTTAAGCATTTAATCCCTTGTTTTTGCTAAATGATAGATATTTCTTCTATTAAAGCAGTTTAGTTAGATCATATCATTTGAAGGGCATCATTTTTATTACTTTTAAGCCTGTGTTTTTTGTTTTGGTTTGTGTGTTTTTTGCGAATAGGTATGTAGGTTTTTGAAAGATGTGTGGACGCTAAACAGAGAAAAAAAAACTTGGAATGGCCTTATGCTTTCATCCTGAATGTGTCGTTAAGAAGCAGCGGCTTATTTTCAAGGTAGAAGCTGATGTACAACAAAGAGTTTACGATTTCCGAACGAAGTGGCAAATAAATCAATATATAATGCAAATATCAGCAATTGTAAGATTGCTCCAACTAAAAAAAAACTTTTTAAAGGCTGGTAGCCGATTGCATATCATCTTGATTGTTGCAACAACAGAAATATTTAAAATAAGCATTAGTAGCTGACACCTTTCTTGAAGTTTATTTATTCTGTATTTCCTATAAAATTGTACGTAGTACTTTAATAGTACTTAGGTCGAACAGATAATATAACACAATTCGAAGAAGGGACCAGGAACAAACCCTGGCGTTTTAAGAACCATCCTTTGCAAACAAAACCGAAAACAGTTGTTCGGAAGAAATGAAAGCTGTAAGTATGTATCAAACGATGTTAACCCTCAATATTAAGATCTGGAAAAACAATCTCTCAAGACTTTCTTTCAAAGTTTACACGAAAGACATTTCTCATTAGATGAAATATTAACAAAATGAAGATAATGAGATCATGCTTAAAAGTACATTAAACAAAAACTATATACAGAGCAAACAGGAATACATAAGAAGCGATTTTAAAGAATGTGTACCGTTTTTATCTCCAGTGTTCATATGAGAGGATTCAACAGATGTATATGTAGTAGTACCTTCATCATTGTTTTCTTCAAAGTAAACGATAGCCTGGTACGAAGACACATCTTTGGGAAAAATGATTAAGACAATGAAGATAATAGATAAATAAATGCAATTGATGAATACTATATATATTGATTTTCTGTAAAAAAAAAAATAAAATCATACTAGAATCGCTGCATCCATCAGTAAAATTATTATTGCAGGATACGTATTCTGTATGTGAAGCTCCTCTATATAGCAAACACTTGGTTGGAACAGGGATTTCTGAATAGAATTAAGAGTTATATTTTAATAACATTATGATAATGAGTACAAGCATATGTTAAAAGAGATAATTTAACAAAACACGTATGTCATATCTACCTTCCACAAAGCTATACCAGCTGTCTCCAATGATATACTTTTGTCCTGGTGTAAGTTTAGTTTTCAATTCCTCAAAGGACGATCGACTCTTATTCAGCTGTAGACGACTGATGCAAAACTGGCAATATTTGTGTTGAGTATCACAATCTTGTCGCAAATATAAATTGGAAACTTCATTATTCCATTCAAAAACTCTGTTTATTATTTAGAATAATACTTCGTGTTTAAAAGTTTTAGTTCGTCTACCTGAACAAGTTTCATTTTCTTCTATCCTCTGAATTTGCAAAGTTATGACACCTTCAAGACATAAAAGGTATATAAAAGAAATCATTATTATCATATTTAGAATAGATTTTGTTCAAAATGCACCTTTTATTGACTTTTTTTTCGCTTAAAAAGATTGAACAGATAACTAAAATGCATTCTGAAAGACACTTGAAAAGAAACATATTTGATAGATCTGTCAATCATTTTAAGAAGATTGTTACATGTATCTTGAGTATTGAGGATTTTAGTATATTTTTAGAATCTACAAAAAAGTCTAATAAGAAATGAACAAAAAATTAGTGTCGATTCGCTTCATTTAGCACTATGGAGCAATTAATATGACATTTTACATTGTAATTACGTTTAACACATAAATGAATTTTTCAGTTTTTACTTTAGTAATTTTTATTCAAATGAATAATTGGAACAAACACAGTCTCTTTTCATCTTTAATTAGCTGCAATAATGTAGGCCTCTCCTTTTTTTTTGGGGGGGGGGGGGGCTACAACTCCTAAGGATCTCCGTAATGGTGGAATGCGGCAGCGATTCACTCCCGCACGGATTTCGGCTCAAATTGTCAGTAAACGGCTATTTTATTTATATGTCTTACCTGGACTTCCAAAATGTAGTTATCCCAGTCATAAATTGATCCAAAAATATACAGAGCAATCTATATATCCGTATTTTTCGTGTATGTCAACATGAATTTATCCGCCATGTTTACTGACCTTGACAGATTGTATTTTGGGACAACCAATGAGATTAAGGATCTATATGGAGCGAATTTCTTTGGAATCACCTCATTTTAAACCTTAATATCGCTGTTTACGAAAAAATGACACATGGAATGATTTTATTTATCGATGTTTAGTGTTACTATTCATCACAATTATGTATAAACATCAACATTTGCTTTATTGAGTCATTCTAAAATTCAAGCGCAAGTCTCGGTACGTCATGCGTGAACTGTCATGGCTGCTGAGTAAGACACACAGATTAATTTTTACATGGTTTTCGCGTTTAACGGGTTATGCTGTCGACAGTGAATAAAAATTTCGTCTTATTAGAAGTAAGTTGAATGTAAAAACAATTTATTCTGCCTGCAGTCGCCCGTATCTATAAAATATTTTTGCACCATTACGGAGATGCTGTGGAATTGTAGCCCTCTCCAGAAAACATCAGATAAAAAAATCGGAGAGGGCTACATTATTGCAGCTAATCTTGAATAGTCACATTAAAATATTGACAACGAAAGTAGTTTAAAATTACTTCATTGAATAGTAAAGTAATGGGGTGAGATTTAATATATAATTCATTTATGACCAGCATAGTACATTCCACTACACAAAAGTACTAGTACTCACTTAGCATGCTGCATGTAAAAATAAGAATTCAAATTTAACAATACTGAAAACTTCAAAAGAGGGAGAGAGAAAAAATTATCTTTTTCTTCTAAAAGAAACATTCCACGACAGAATACAGTTCCTCTCTAATTGTTTTCGGTATGGAATTTAATCATGGGGTTTTAATTGAATATCTTAATTTGCATTCTAAAATTCAAATTTATTGTGAAAACTGAACATTATGAAATTTCTTTTGAGTAGATGTAAAGACAAAAATTTGCTCAAAAACTGAGGGGCAAACATCTTTCAAAATTAAGGCTTACCGATATGCAAGGGTCATAGCTGTAGACCACATCGCTCACATGAACACATTGGCAGAAAAACACAAGTTAATTCAGCATTGGAAATTTTCACAGGAGGGAGTGGGAACTATTTCACTTCGAGAATGCTTTGTTGTTCTTGAGAAAAGTTTTAATATGGGCTTTAACTTTTCAATCGTCAACTCCGCCTACGTATGTAGCGATACATTTTCAACACTTACATACGGGGTTTATATCTCTGAGTATATTCTAAACACAAGAGTTCTACGTATGAAAAATTTCTAAAACGGGACAAGTCAGTGACAAACAAGTGAATGAAACAAGAATTTCAGCTGTCTCGCTTAAAGTCATCATTTCATGTGTTCTGTATGACCCTTATATATCGCTAAGACTTTTGAAACATGTGTACCTTAACTTTATTATAGGGAGAGGGCTAAAATAGCCCTGGTTCAACCAAAATAAGTGAAATAGGCTCAGTGGATCTGGAGAAGAAGTCACATGTGTGGACCGTATACAGACGGTCATTCGGAAAGAAAGACATATAGTTAGAAAGATTTCTAAGGATAAGACATCAAAATACAGCGTATTTGCAAATTTTCTCACAAAATTGAAACACCAATTTTCTCATAATTAGTTAATATTATATCACATTATATAACTAGAATTTTAAATTTCTTGCTTATCTTTAAAAACTAAAATAAATAGTTCTATTGATTATTAATTGTTAATTTTTTTAAATTGTAAATTTGCAAGTAGAAGCTTATCTTACCGGAAGAAATCATATATTTAGCTTCCCCCATCCAAGTGTTGTTCTTTGAAATAACGTCTTCCTCAGTCAAAGGTCTTTGATCAAAAGTATCACACACTCTCAGCGACCTTTTCCATGTTGCACCGTTTGTCAACAATTTTCCCCTAACAACAACTAAAAAAATTAATTTGAAATTTAGCATAATATATATGTGTTTCGTATTATGTTTGTTTTAATTTACAATTAAAGGTGCTGAAAAACAGATTTGATGTTAATATTTTCTCAAAATTTTCTGCATAATTTCAAGACTTACTTGTTTCGAAAGCATTTCATACAAAACTATGATCAAAAATTATATTTTTTCTAAAAGATATTGAAACTTTGATTTTATAGACTCGTTTAATCGACACAACCTTACACTTTCATAAATTTTTATTTTACTTTATACTTAAGAAACGTGGCAATTTTGTTGTGTAAGTACATGTATTGGATATGTGCCCAATACAATTCTGTATTAAAAATATCAGACAGTTTGAAGCCCGTTAGGGCCGAAAACTGTCTGATATTTTTAATACAGAATTGTATGAGCCATATATCGTACTTAAAACATCGCTTTTGAGTTACCTGAGACAGTCCGATATTAAAACAAAAGATGAAAGTGTTAATGACCACTGACGTAATTCTTTCAAGAATACAGGCTTAAATAAAAAGTACTCAGTATTTAGGGATTTGGCTATACTGAAGAAGGTATTTGAAAGAATTTGAAAATGAGAGGGGGCAAAATTTTTCCTCATTAAAACATACACGGAGATTAAATCAGTGCAACGAATTATCATACAGACAATCTAGTGAATGATGAATTTGGAGTGGAATGAAATTTGCCGATATTAAGAATAATCACAGAAAATTAAGCAGATGCTAAAGGTATACTAGTCCATTTCATTTTTTTATGTTTTGAAGCATCTACATATACCTTTGTTTTTGATGTTCCATTACAGAAAAACAAACATAATCAATAATGCATGAGTTTGAGGGAAACGTTGAAGAACTTCAAATTTCTTTCAAAATTTGTTGCAAATCTGTCAAATTAAGTATTAATTATCATTTACTAGGCAAAGTTACCTTGATTTTGCATCTAGGCATTCTCCTTTTAATGAAAAACATGAAATCGAATTATTTGAATGCTGCTCTTTATAGTGTTTAAAATTTGTGTTTTATTATGAATTTATTTTTCGGGCTTTGAACGTTTATTTGCTTCTCTGGTGACCTCCAGTGTGTCCACTCTTTTCCAAAAAGCAGAGAAAGGAGTTGAAACACTTTTCCAATTTTATTAAGTTTATTAGAATTTTACCCGTTTTTTAGTGTTTTTTTGGGTTTGTTTTTTATTTGCATTATCTGGTCTGTCGCATATCTTCTTCATGTTACAGTATATTCGCTGTAATTGGAAGTTTAATTAAAAAAAATTGCAATTCTGTAAGATCAATGTTTTAAAATCATCATTCTATGTGAGAAATTTAAATTGCTGTTTGTAGAACTATTACACTTTTTTTGTCTTTTGTTCAGTGGCAGTTCAATTTTGAAAGATATCAGTACTGGGACAGTTTGATATTACGATTAATATCAGACTGCTCAATAATATCGGACCGACACAGGTAAATTTTTAGACTGCAAGAACAAAGGAATAACATAACAGCCATATTTTAATTCTGAGGAATGTTAAATCTATAATAATAAAAAATGAGAATAGAATTGTGCGAAATCAAATCCATTTCCCAGTAATCTCAGCCCATGCTCAATGTTGTATACACACCCCTACTAATGTTATTATACCCCCCCCCCCCGCTTGAAAAGCGGGAGGGTATATAGTAATCGGTATTTCCGTCCGTCTGTACGTCTGTCCGTCCGTCCGTCCGTCCTTCCGTCTAACCGTCCGTCCGTCTGTTACGCTTTGGGATACCCATCTCTTATCCGCAACTCCTCTCATACCACTGAAGGAAATTTAATGAAACTTTCACAGAATCTTTATTACATATTGCCATTGTGCACCTCCTATTTTACTTTTTGATCTGACATATATTTTGGATTTTCCAGAGCAAAACATGGATACTGCCAATATATTCATATGGGAGGCGGGGGGCATCATTTAGTGAGCTCATTGCTCACAGTACCTCTAGTTGTGAGTTAAATTGAGGACACGTGGTTTAGGTTGATCTCTTCAAAGGTTATAGGGTAGAACCGGTTTTATAAATAAAATTGGCAGTGAACATGGTATTGCTATAGTCTGTTTCTTTTGAAAACATGTCCTGAAATACATGTAAATATTTCCAGACCTTTCTGAAAGACTTGATTTTCAACAGAAAAAGGGTGGCTAATGGAGGGGGTGTTAAAATAACAATATATCTTATATACTTTTCGACGAAAATTAGAGCTTATACTAGTGACCGATTCGCTGGTGAAAAATGTGCATAATCATCTCAATGACAAACCTTTCTTTGCCTTATATGGCTATTGTTATTAATGCGCAGAGAGGATCTTACCACGAGCAACTGACCAATTGTTGAATGAATAGCAACGTTTACGCCAAATACATGCACACATTTTACTTCGAACGCGTAGTTCAGGTCAATCTACGATCCTGTTAATGGACTGCAAAATAAACAAAATGTTAAAGAGAAAAAAAATATTTAATTAAATGTAGTTTGCGTCTTGTTCAGAACATCAGCGCTTCAACGGGTAAGGAAAACGAGCAGCATCTCTTATGCATTTAAATGGACAAAACTTTGTTTACGTTCGTGATCACGTGTTAGGCCAGGGAATTCACCTGGCAATTGTATTCACCGATAGTACAACAAAGGAATTAATACAGACGCAAATCGCTTTTGCAGTATGACTTTCAGAAACCTAGACTTCCGCCGTTTATTTAAACAAATGAATTGTTTGTCATTATGAGCTTGGAATTAATATTTTTAAAAATGTTTTTCATTTACCATAAGGTTTTCGTTTTTTCAAGCATAAAATTCCTGTAGTATTCGTAGTTACCCATAATGCAATACTCATTCAGCTGACTGGTCAGTTTAAACCATGCTGGTGCCTCATTTGCTAATCTGACGCCAAAAAATATAGTCCCGGTTCCCATGCAAAAATATTTGTCCAAAAAGAAATTCTAATTCATGACTGCAGGAAATTGTATTATAGAGAATACTAATTTAATTTTGAATGAATGTATAAGAGATTGATTGATTCAAGTACATTTCTACAGACATTATCAGCTGATTCTAGGGTGGTGAAAACTGAAACGCAACATAACTTTTCTGTTTACCATACCTCCACGTACTAGTAACTTCCTAGCCACATTTCCGTGAATAATTTACCCTATCTCGCTTAATTCTCGCTAACTCTCGCCAGACCCACTGCCAGAGCTACTCTGAACTCATCGGGTTTTATAATTTGCAGAACACAGAAAAATAAAAGGTTCCGAACACATACAGAGTTTAACAAATCGAATAAGCCCCTGAAACGTACACATTTTATGTAAATAGGGCATGAGCTCTGTTATCGTTAATGTTTACTTTTCACCGGATGCGTTAAATTATTAATCTCTGCACACACTTCAATCGCATCATCCCAGGTCTTTCCGTCAGAGGTCGGAAAAACAGCCTCAAATGTATTAATTTCTTCGGATGTTAAAAATTTATACATTTCCTGTTTATTCAAATATAGGATAGGTGGAGTAAGAGGCCCCTTTTTAGGTAATATCATTTATACATTGAATAAAGTTAAACTCCATATTCCACAGAAAAAAGGTCTTTTATTTCAAAGATCGTGAAAGGGAGGTTGTAATGGCCAATCTATTGATGTCATGGCGTCTACGCAATACGTTCGAGGTCCTTCGAGGTCGTTTATCCACTAGTCGGAAAGGCCCGAGATGTTCCGAATAAACACACTACTGAGCACGGAATGACATAACTGATGTGTTGGTTTTGCTTTCGCACATTTCTACTCTGAAGTTTCTGATTTTTAATTTTAAAATTTTCCATCAATACACAGCGAAGTTGATGTTTTTTTTTAAGAATGAAAGATAAAGTTTAAAAATGTGAATGTGTAAGGATTTGTCAATAAAACGCGTCTAGAAATTATTAGTTTCAATAACTTCCTGAAAAAATAAGATTTTTAAAATTATATTTTCGTATAAAATACAATACAAATATATAATTACAAAATTATACAGAAATTTTGAGAAAATGATATTATCAATTCTGTGTCAATGCACCTTTAAAACCTTTAATCAATAATTTAGTAAGGTTGGATCAAATTGGAAGTTGAAATGTTTTTATTATATTTTATATTTTGTTTTCCTCACTTTGAGCTTGAAACACTTCGTTTTCTTCAAGTCTCATTTCTTGATTTTTTTTTCATTTCCAAAACTTGGGTGTGTGAGTGGGTGTGTGTATATAATAAAGGCAAAATATTTATAAAATCAATAAATACGAAAGGTACATTAATTTGTACTTTAAGTTCAAGAAAAAAAAACAAAGGAACATAAATAATGTGGACAGATTTGACAACTTATTTAATTTACAAATTTATATTATACAGGAGATATTGCTGTCGGGTTTTGGTATATGCTTCAAATTTGAATATTATTTTAGATTAAAAAGGCTAGAACTAAAGGAAAATGTAGAGCGTATTATATTATTTTCGGAGTAGGAACACTTCTCATTTTACATGAAGAATATCTTTGCTCTCGAAAATTTTCAAAGTCAAGCAATGACAGCGTTCAATTATCAATCTCAAAAGTCTATTTAAAAAATGAAATTATGAGAAAAACCAAACACGGAGCTTTGAAAACATGCCGAAAGGAGAGCATTTTGCTTCTTCTGTGGATACTTTAAAACTACTGCTTTAGGTTTACATTATGATCAACAGGAATATTTTGTTAGCCTCTTAACATGGACATGGACACAATTTCAATTGATTTAAAAAAAAAATCAATAATTTAAATAATTACAATTCATAATTAGGGTAAAGTAAATGCCTGGCAATAATTTGAACATCAATGTTGATTAACAAAGGAAATACAGAACTTTAAATTCTTCAAAATGTAAACATGGCTCGTGCCTTTTTTGTTAACATTTAGAAAATATTAATTTATAGTCACAAAACTGTTTTATCGCATTTAGAATTACCTTCTTTACTGAAAACATCTACTTGAAACAAACATAATATATTTAACCTATGTTTTATGAAAACAAAAAATTGGCACGGGTCTTGATAACATTACCGATATCTGGAGTTCTAAATCTGTCTTGTATCTGGGCAACTGAAATTCAAATGTTTGATATCAAGTTTTATGAAAACAAAAATTTGGCACGGGTCTTGATAACATTACCGAGATCTGGAGTTCTAAATCTGTCTTGTATCTCGGCAACTGAAATTCAAATGTTTGATATCAATTAACAATACCTTATTTAAGTACACGTTTCCTTTAAAAAAACGGACCCTTCACGGTACCTAAGTCGGGAGGTCCTGAGTTTGAATCCCGACCGCGACTGACCTAAGTCGATAAAAAATGGGTAGAAACTGTTCCTTCGCCATGCGCTCGGCACTTTTGAAGTGAAAGTTGCGGGACCTTCGGATGAGACCTTAAAAACCGAGGCCCCGTGTCAGCGACAGGCGTTGGCACGATAAAGATCCCTCACTGCTCAATGGCCCTGAGTGTCGAGTAAAGGTCAAAATTGGAAGCCCTTCAGTGGCATACGATGACGTCTCCATTTGAGTGAAAAATTCTCGAGAGGGACGTTAAACAATATACAATCAATCAATCAATCTTTAAAAAAGGGAAAAATAAATTTGAACACTTTTAGCTGAAACTGTGTCTGAATCCCTTTATCTTTTTTTTTATTTTTTAAATTTTTTTAAGTACAATACAAACGTCTCTGCTAAAACTTTATCGAGAGGAAAGGGGCTATTACCCAATAAATTCTTCTTTAAAGGACTCGGCAAAATATCTTTGGAAAGTCATAAGTGAATGAGCGAGTCCTTTGTACCATTATGCATTGATCAGAACCCACGATAAATGACAATTAACTGATTAAAATAAGTATTTTTCCGAAAATTTGTTTTGTCATTTTGATCAGAACTTCCCAAAAGCATCCATGACATGGAGCTCCTTTAGGTAAAAACTTTCAGGTAATGTTTAACCTGTTTCCACCTTGATGCTATGTAAGAAACTACTAATGCCCGCAACCATTTACACCATCTCGTCTACTTAATGGACGAAGGGCGCTTCCAAAATACTTTTTGTGACCCGGAGGAAAACCATGATGAAGAAGCAAACAAAAACAATTTGGTAAAAACCTTTGCCCCCCCCCCCCAAATCTTCTTGGTGATTTACATCAATGATGTAGACATAAATATTTAAAAGGTGCACAGGAATATCATTGTTACCTCTAGAACAATGTTCAGACGTAAAAGTTGGAGATGCCGTCCAGATTTATGATACTTGTCCAAGAGGTATATGGAGATAACGAACATTATTCAATCTCAAAGTCCATTAAACAATAAACAAAATAAGAGCAGAGCAAACACGGACCTCCGAAACATCAGAGGTGGGATCAGGTGCCATGGAGGAGTGAGCATCCCCTGCCGACCGGACACACCCGCCGTGTGCTCCTTGTCATGATCAGGAAATAACGGAAAAAATTCGTCGTCAATTCAGTGTATAAATGATGGACTAACCATTGGTATTAAAAAACGTCGGTCAGCATTTGACTCAATGATAAATTGTATTTGCTGACAAGGTCATTGTATCGACCATAGAATTTACGAAATTATGACTTTAAACGAGACTGTTGATATTCTTGTTTCATCAACTTGCTTGTCAATAATTTACCTCGTTTAAGAAATTGTTCATACGTAGAGCATACTCTTGCGTATCGAATCAACTGAGATATATATGCAGGTGATGAAAGTTTATCGCTGCATAAGTAAAGGAAGTTGACGATAGAAAAGTTAAAGTCATCACGTTTATCATATAGCTTGAGACTGGGAATAATAACAGAATATTTCGAATTAAGGAATTACTATTCTTGTTATGGTTATGACACCATTATCGTGATCAGGCCATAATAGTAATAACATCATTGAATATTTTGAAAATTTTGTGTTTTCTTAGCATGAAAATAATTGGTTCAGTTATAGTGATATGTAGGGAGATAATGAACATTATTCAAGCTTAAAAAGAGTTTGTATCGGACAGATGTGTTTGCCTTTTTAGTTCAAAATAATATTCATATTAATAATTCTTTGACGGATTGATGTAGAAATTATCTCTTGTTGAAACTTCATTATTTTTTTTTACTTAATTTAACATGGGAAGAATAATTCAGTTTTAAGTTTATAAAAAAATATGTAATGTCGTTAAAATTGATTGTTATATCGATGAATTATACAGAAAATGCCACCATAAAAAGAAATGTTAATATTAAACGAAAAACAATTATAACAGATCTGTTTAAAGTGAGATTAATCAAAGACTGTCTTAGGTAAAAAACTATTTATATAAAAAAAAAATGAACAAACCTGCCAACCAGAAAATTGTGTATAAACGTTCCATTCTGCCATGGAAAGTTAATAATCCGTTGTTTTGTTGGTAATTTTTAATATATACCTAACGTCAGACAAATAATGTTTCGTAAGAAGTTTTCTTGTCTTGATCTAATGCACAATAAATACATTTATAAATAATTTCGTCAACATATCATAGTTGACATTCATACACGACAAACTATCACTTAAATATTAATCATGTGAAACATTTTGGGAAAGCACATTTTATTTAGCTCTCTTCCTGTTTGTAATATATATATATTATATATATATATATATATATATATATATATATATATATATATATATATATCAAAAGCACAAATTACAACAACTCTCAAACTAATATAACTGCCCTAAGTGAAGGAATATTAATATAGAAAGCACAGAGAAATTCACTTTTACAAGGATACTCACTTCCGCCCCAGCCCGGGGTTGAACTTTCGACCTACGGAACCTGTTTCCTAGCAGTGCAGGAACAGCGCGTTAGATCGTTCGGCTATCTAGGCAAGTTAAAAACTTACTTTCGATGCCGATGGAATTCTCACAACGCTGCCCTACGCTACACAGTCATTGAGAATGGAAGTGAGATACAGTTATTTGGACATAAGTTTTTAGAGGATCGTTACCAATACATGTTGTGATGATATTAATTTTATTTATAAAGCACAAATTACAACAACTCTTAAACTAATATAACTGCCCTAAGTGAAGAAATATTAATATAGAAAGCACAGAGAAATTCACTTTTACAAGGATACTCACTTCCGCCCCAGCCCGGGGTTGAATTCTCGACCTACGGAATCTGTCTCCTAGCAGTGCAGGAACAGCGCGTTAGACCGCTCGGGTATCTAGGCAAGTTAAAATCTTGCTTTCGATGCCGATTTACAGATTCCGTAGGTCGAGAGTTCAACCCCGGGCTGGGGCGGAAGTGAGTATCCTTGTAAAAGTGAATTTCTCTGTGCTTTCTATATTAATATTTCTTCATATACAGTTAAAAAGAGTGTTTCTTTGCTCAACATAACGTGGGCATTCAAAGAAAAAATGATATGCATTTTCTATATGAAAATCACAATTTTCACATTTTGAGCTATCACTTATATAATCTTCCAGTAAATCAGCATTTAAACTACTAGCATTATTTCTTAGGTGACAATAAATAATATAAACTAATGTCCAAATAACTGTATCTCACTTCCATTCTCAATGACTGTGTAGTGTAGGGCAGCGTTGTGAGAATTCCATCGGTATCGAAAGCAAGTGTTTTAACTTGCCTAGATAGCCGAGCGGTCTAACGCGCTGTTCCTGCACTGCTAGGAGACAGATTCCGTAGGTCGAGAGTTCAACCCCGGGCTGGGGCGGAAGTGAGTATCCTTGTAAAAGTGAATTTCTCTGTGCTTTCTATATAATATATATATATATATATATATATATATATATATATATATATATATATATATATATATATATATATATATATATATACCTCTGAAATAAGAAAGCAAATCTAATTCTTACCCTAGTTGAGTTAAAGTTATAGCGCAGTAAAAAAAAAATTACAGTTTCAGTCAAACTTT
This sequence comes from Saccostrea cuccullata, assembly GCF_032062105.1. Taxonomy (NCBI): domain Eukaryota; kingdom Metazoa; phylum Mollusca; class Bivalvia; order Ostreida; family Ostreidae; genus Saccostrea; species Saccostrea cuccullata. The sequence goes on along the minus strand of NW_026921654.1, from coordinate 50,429 downwards.
TAGAGCAAGGTAGAATGAGAAGAATTCATCGTGCCCAAAAGAAAGTATTGTCACAAAGATAAACAAGTAATATGGAGATAATGAACAATATTTAGGGACATAAGTCCTTTCAAATAATACAAATCGACAGCTGAGTAAACTTTGCGATTAAAACAAGAGACCTATGGGCCACATCGCTCACCTGAGCACTGTGGCTGGGAAAAAGTAGAAATTGGTTTATTATTGAATAGTTTATATCCCAAAGTATTCCCATGATCAATCATGGCTTTGCTATTCTTGAAAAGATAATTTTTAAAGAATTTTCTCGTATATGTCTATGTAAAATTTTGATTGGCAATTGTGACTCTGCCCTACCCACGGGGTTATGATTTGAACAAACTTGAATCTACACTACCTGAGGATGCTTCCATATAATTATGATCAATTATGGCTTTGTTATTCTTGAGAAGAAGATTTTTAAAGAATTTTCCTACATATTTCTATGTAAAACTTTGGTCGGTCATTTTGTCCCCGTCCTACCCCCGGGGGTCATTATTTGAACAAACTTGAATCAACACTACCTGAGGATGCTTCCATATAAATATGATCAATTATGGCTTCGTTATTCTTGAGAAGATTTTTAAAGAATTCTCCTACATATTTCTATGTTAAAATTTGGTCGGTCATTTTGGCCCCGCCCTACCCCCGGGGGTCATGATTTGAAAAAAATCGAATTTACACTACCTGAGGATGTTTCTCCATAAGTTTCATCTTTCCTGGCACAGTGGTTCTTGAGAAGAAGATTTCTAAAAGATACCACCGAATTTTCATTAATTCCCAATAATCTCCCCTTGAATGAGGGCGTGGCCCTTCATTTGAACAAACTTATATCTCCTTTACCCCAGGATGCTTTGTGGCAAGTTTGGTTGAAATTGGCCCAGTGGTTCTTGAGAAGAAGTTGAAAATGTGAAAAATTTACAACGACGACGACAAACAACAACGTCAAACAACGGACAAATTGTGATCAGAAAAAAAAAATCAGAGTTTTGATAAGACGCAATTAAGGAGTAAGCATCCACTCAGACCACTGCCGACCGGTCAAATCCGCACCGAGTTCTTTGTCGTGATCGGGAAAATCTTGTTTTTTTTTTTTTCTAAATATGCATATTTTTTATACGCATTTTACCGACATTTTTTAAAGTTGTCTTATATGTCTGGATTTGTTACTGATTTCCTCCTAAAGTATGATATATCCTTTAGGTACTTACTTAGTTTTTCATTCTTCCGTTGTTGTGTCTTCTACGGTAGGCAATTCATTTTTCCTGTATAACAATACATCAGTTATCCTTCCTGTTACTTGTATTAACTTATAGTTTAAGCATGACGTTTACTCAGGTTTCAGAAAACAGAAAGGAAATTTTCGTATGATATGTTAAATCAAAAATAGTTCTAAATAAATAAAAAAATCAAGTTTAAACTCAATATCAATTAAAAAAAAATATTTTTCATTTTTCAAAGAAAATAAACAGGAACAAAAATCAATGTATGGTAATGCAGAGGAAATTTGGATTAAATTTTCAATTTTTCATTTATATTAATTTTTTCCCTTGCAATATTAATCACAATGTAAAGATTACATGTATTTTTAAACATCATTTTGCAAATATTATAGGTGTTAAAGCCCATCAATTATTTTAAATAACTAAATGCTATGAGATAAAGGATTTCAAAAATATAAACAAAAACCATTCCAGACAAGATACATGTATCTCAATAATTTGATCATTGACCCCATATAATATTAAAACCATGAGAATTAGGGCAACAAAAGTAACCCAAGGCTATAAGTAATTTAGGGTTTTTATCATTCAGATTTTTTAAAATATCCAATTCAATATTGGGGAAAAATATATATATGACAGAGGAAATTCAGACGTTAATAATATTAAGTTTTTGGCACAAACTCAAATCTTTTTATGCCCGCCCCCCTTCAAAGAAGGGAGGGCATATTGCTTTGCTGCTGTCTCTCGGTCGGTCGGTCTGTCGGTCCATTTAGTTTCCGTTCATTTTCTTCACAACTGTTGCACATACTGAAATGAAATATCTAAGTCAAGTTTTGTTTTGGTAATGATTGCGGCATTTTTGACAGAGTTATATTGATTTGAACATATTTTATTATGTAAAATACATAATTGGATTGGGCAGCAGGCATAGCCTATATAAGCCCTCTCCATAGGTACAAGGTTAATTAATACACATAAAGTAACAGGTTTATATATGACCAATAAGTTATATTTAACAGACACAAATTTGAATGGAACATAGGGGAAAGAAAAATACATGAGTGAAGAGAGAAAAAGAAAAAACAACAACAAATGAATACCGGTTTATAAATGTGGAAATGAATTGAAAAAAAAAATCGAAAAAATGAGAACTACAGCAATTTATAAACATACAATGAATGTGTATTTAATTTAAGACATAAACCGGAATAAGTATTACATAGTTACACTTCATTTATGAAACCTTTTGGTTTGTGATATATATATTTGTGAACACAATCAAATAATTTCATATTTTTTGCAGATGAAATACTACTATCACCAAATAATAAAAGATTTAGGGAAATAGGAATAGAATTTTGCAGGTCTATACTAGATATACAGTTAAAAAGAGTGTTTCTTTGCTCAACATAACGTGGGCATTCAAAGAAAAAATGATATGCATTTTCTATATGAAAATCACAATTTTCACATTTTGAGTTATCACTTATATAATCTTTCAGTAAATCAGCATTTAAACTACTAGCATTATTTCTTAGTTGACAATGAATAATATTTTGACTACGATTTCCATGATTAAAAAATTTATTGGGTGTTCTATAATGAGTTTTTTTAATGGCATTAATGAAAGAAGATAATGTTGGTAAACTCATAATATGGTACGGTAAACTATTCCATAATTTAATTGTAGATGGGAAATAACTATTCATAAATGATGTGGTCCTCGTCTGAGGAATAAGAAAAGTAAGACCATCATTATTTCTTAATGAATATGAGGTTTGGGGTGGAATACAAGGTCTTAGAAGATCGTGAAGGTACTGTGGTGCTAACCCATACACAATTTTGTAAAATAATATTAATTTATGTACTTTCCTTCTGTCAGATAATGTATTCCAACCCAATTCATCATATAAAAGTGATCTTGATGAGTTCACTCTCATTCCTGTAATAATTCTTGCAGCAGTAATTTGAACTTCTTCCAATAAAGATGACTCCTTTTCATTACAATTTCATTAAAACTGGTCTAATAAATGACATATATATTTTTATTAGCGCGTCTCGACAAAGGGAATGTTTTAACATTCGTAGAACATTTAACCGTTTACATGCTTTTTCATAAGTAATTTGTATGTGAGATTTCCAATTTGCATCACACTGAAAATTTAGTCCCAAATGTGTGTGATTGTTCGATGACTCAATTAAGGGGCCATTTAAACCAAATTTAACATTGGGTTGAGAAAAATGTTTTCTGGAAAAATTTACATTCACTGTTTTCTTGGGGTTAAAATCAACTTTCCATTGTTTTGACTACTGATCCAACTTTTCTAAATCATTTGTTAATGAGTTTGCAGCACTGACAATGTCATTGTCATCAATATATAACAGAGTTATGCCCCTTGGACTTAGAAAAATTCCACTTATTTGCAGTTTCCGTTCATTTTCTTTGCAGAGGTTGTACATATTGAAATGAAATTTGATATACAGATTTATGAGCTGAATATCTAGGTCAAGTTCTGCTATTGGTACGATCACACCATTTTTGTTAGATTTAAGCCCCTTGGACTTTGAAAAATTCCACTTATTTGCAGTTTCCGTTCATTCTCTTTTCAAAGCTTGCACATATTGAAATGAAATTTAGTATATAGAGATTTTTCAGCTGAATATCTAGGCCAAGTTCTGATTGGGGGTATCATCGCACCCTACTTGTTAGAGTTATGCCCCTTGGACGTAGAAAAATTCCAATTATTTGCAGTTTCAATTCATTTTCTTTGCATAGGTTGTACATATTGAAATGAAATTTAGCATACAGATTTTTCAGCTAAATATCTAGTTCAAGTTATGTTTTTGGTAGGATCACACAATTTTAGACAGAGTTATGCACTTTTGGACTTAGAAAAAATCCAATTTGGGGGGAAGGGGGCATTAGTGTTTTACAAACATCTCTTGTTTAATATGAAGCAACGCTGTTCTGTTGCTATAATATTTCATTATTTAAAGAGTTGTGTTGCTTGTAATATTTTGCGAGTAAAGAAAAAATTAGTCATAGTGTGAAATATTTTCCGAGAAATACTGAGGGGCCACTAGCATAAAAAGTAGGTCATTGACCTAGTTATTTGAAATTGAAAAACATAAGAACCATAGGTGTATAATGTGCAATTTGCATTGTACATATACATGCAATGTACGTTAAGGTTTGACTAAAATCAATTTCTCTAAGTAGTAGCCGCAAACAGCGCAACATATCAGTGATGATCAGTGATATGCGCGCCCGTCAGCAGGAACCCGATTCTGCATCCGGAAGTGATACCTCGTCCGAGACGGATGGAGATAACGAAGAAAAGTAATGCTCCAACAGACTGCTTCTTTTGAATTGGAACTCATGATCATGATGCCGGTATGTTTATACTATTATAATATTTTACGTATTATATTGTATTACTGTATAATAACCTAGAACAAAGATATTATGGACAAACTACAAATTCTCTCAGTTAATGTAAGAGGGCTTAATTCTGATGAAAAACGTCAAAAATTATATGAATGGCTTAAATTATCTCAATGTGATGTTATTTTATTACAAGAGACACATTTTATTGAAAAAAATGAACATAAATATGATGCCGGATGCCATGGGAAAACTTTTCATTCATACAGCGATTCGTCACATAGTAAAGGCGTCTTAATACTTTTTAAGAAGAATATAAGTATCGAAATACTAAATGTTAAAAAATCAATTGATGGTAGAAAAATATTGTTAAATGTTGAATATGATAATGAAATTTTTACAATTGTAAATATATATGCACCTAATAACATAAACAAAAGAGTTGATTTTTTCAAAAGAGTGCATACATTTATTACCAAAAATTGTTTAAATGAAAACATAATTCTATGTGGAGATTTTAACTGTCGACTCAATGACAAACAAGAAAAAAGTAAAAATTATCTGATTAATATATTAAAACAACTTGATATGGTAGATGTCTGGAATAGAGAACATCCTGATTTGAAAGGCGAAACGTGGTGTAATGCTCAATATATCCCTTTTAGTAGAATAGACTATATTTTTATGAATAACAATTTCTGTTTTCAAGTAGGTAATATTATAGTGAGAAAGTTACCGGGTACCCATTCCCGATGCACAAGAATGAGTGATCATATATATTTAAAAATGTATCTTAAGATCTCTAAAAATTCAAGAGGTCCGAATTATTGGAAATTAAATATTTCATATTTAGAGAATAAGGAGTACAAAGAAAATATTGCAAACTTAGTTAATGAAGTAGATAATGTACAAAATCCGATCGACAAATGGGAACTTTTTAAACGTAAAGTTAAAGAATTTTTCAATACTTTTCGCAAAAAATAAACGAAAGAATATGAGAGAAAAAATTAACCTAAATGAAAAAGAGATAGAAAAATTTAGAAAGTAGCCAGTATAACAATATTAATAATAGTAAACTTAATGCACTTTATACAAATTTAAATGAACTATATGATAAAAAAAATAAAAGGGGCGCAAATAAGATCAAAAGCAAAATGGATACAGAGAGCGGCGAAAAAAAATACAAAATATTTCTTAAATCTGGAAAAACAAAATCAAACGTCTAATGTTATTAAAGAACTTAAAACACCTACTGGCGATTTAATAAATACAACAAATTCATTAATCGGAGAAATGAATAATTATTATACGAATCTGTTTTAAACTACAAATATTCCAACCGCTAAGATTTCAAGTTATCTAAGCAATATTGAAGTACCAATGCTGAACGAGAAGGACAAATTAATGTTAGATGAATTCCCTACACTTGAAGAATGCAAAAATGCCGTACTTGAAATGAAAGGAGAAAAGTCTCCTGGCTTAGATGGTATACATGTGAATTCTACCAATGTTTTTGGAACATTATTGGGCCAATTTTTTATGACACACTCAAAGAAATTTTTAAACAAAAAGAAATGTCTGAATCTCAAAAGCTGTCTGTGATATCTTTAATACACAAGAAAGGCGAAAAACAATTGTTAAAAAATTATAGACCAATTAGCTTAACAAAAAGGATTATAAAATCATAGCTTGTGTTTTAGCTAAAAGGTTACAAAATATATTATCATTTACAATCAATAAAAATCAAACGGCTTATGTTAAAGGCAGATACATTGGTGAAAATGCTCGACTAATTTTAGATATTTTTGAATATTGTAATTCAGAGAAGAAAAACGGCATATTATTATTTCTCGACTTTGAAAAAGCTTTCGATTCTGTAGAATGGAACTTTCTTCTTGAAACATTAAAAAAATTAATATTGGCGATCAATTTATTACATGGGTAAAGATATTATGCAAAAACCCTAAAATCAAAATGAAAAATAACGGATGGTTATCTAAAACATGCAGTATGACAGGAGGGATCCGACAGGGATGTCCAATATCAGCTTTACTATACTTATTTGTAGCTGAAATTTTAGCCATTAAAATAAAAAACGAACCACATATATCAGGAATTAGTATAAATGATAAATAAATTATTAATATACAACATGCAGATGACCTAACATTTGCTCTGAATGACAAGAAATCTCTCGATTTTAGTCTGAAAATTATTAACGAGTTTTGCGATCACGCCGGTGTAAAGACGAATAATGACCTCCATCGAATAATGACCGGGGGTCATTTTTCAACGACAAAAAATGACCCCTACCCGTAGAAAAAAATCATTTTTTGTAGAAAAAGGGTCCTAGGGGGTCATTATTTTATATGTTAGTCCTATAAAATAATGACCCCCATTGAAAAATGACCCCCTTTAAAGTGATACAAAATATACACTCTTTGATATCTTTTTTACAGTGAAACTAATTTTTACATTTTCTGTAACCAGAAATATACAAAAAGTCGTATGAAATAATTAAGAGATTCACGTTGTTTTTCAATGCTAAAATTGTGTTTGAAAAGAGATTCTTTAATTGTCAAGTAAATAATTTTTTTTTTAAATATTCCCCATTTATAATGTTTGCTTAAAGGATGATATTCCACTTGATATTCTGTAACCAGAAATATACAAAAAGTCGTATGAAATAATTAAGAGATTCACGTTGTTTTTCAATGCTAAAATTGTGTTTGAAAAGAGATTCTTTATTTGTCAAGTAAATAATTTTTTTTTTTAGATATTCCCCATTTATAATGTTTGCTTAAAGAATGATATTCCACTTGTTTTTAGAAATCAAACCATGCAAAAAACAGGTTTAAATACTCTTTAATAGGAAAAATTAAATTTTCCGTCATTTCAAATTTAGTTTGTTTAAGTTTGGCAAATCCTATTTGACAATGAAAGAGGAAGAAATTTTTATCCCCCCCTCCCAAAAAAAGAACATTACTTTAAATCAAAACAAAAAAAAATAATAATAAATGAAAAGCAGAAATATAAATAAAACTCTATACCTTTCAATAATTCTGAAAGAGGCTCTAGATAAAATATTGAAATGAAGTTAAGCCTTCACACAAGTACTATCATATCATAATTTACTTCGCCATGATTAAATCATACTTTAAATGTTGGTGGAGGTATACTTGAAAGTATTGTGGCAAAGTAACAGTTAAAAATTAGTAGAATAGTAGATTATTTTAGCTTATTTTTAATTCCTTTCTTATAGAAAAATAAAGGTAGGGTGGGTTTTTTTTTGCTTTTGTTCAATATCGACTTCCTCCTGAATAAGAAAGGGGGTGGGGTAAGTATAAGACCTAAAAATATGCTCTGTAAACTATGGGCTAGTGTAAAATACACAGTCATTCTAATGCAAAAACTATACATGTAGACATAAACTTTTGATTTAGCACACAGTATTCATTACATTTCTTTTAACGTAGAACCTACATGTACTTCGTATGACATCATAACTTGTAAATGTGTTAAACCTGTGCTAACCCATTAAGACGTCATAATTAATTCAATGCCACTTTTTCCCGTACTTGACAGCTTCAATAAAAATGGTAGAAAATACTGCATTTTGAAATTCACAAAATTCAATCATGCCAACATAATCTTGATTCAATTCATATATTTTTGGTTTATAATGCTTAATGGCAATATCTTTCTGGAATAAGAGAAAATATGTAGGCACCATTTATTTACTAGATCTAGACCTGAAGTTGACAAACCCAAGACTATCTAGTGTAATGAAATTACAATGTACATACAACTTTCGTAATAATTTGAATGGTATGTAACCATTTTGAAGGAATGCATAAATCGTAAGAAATCTTTAGTTGCCAGCTATATAGTGTAATATCTTGATGAAATGTGTCAAAGTCAAAGATGTACGTGTTGTAGATCGTTTGATCGCGTGTACATTTTTGTGATATCTATAATGAAATGATGTGCATTCCTTTTAACAATTATTTGTTACCTATTCATATTTTTGGTGTTTGATTACAATTTTTCTATTCAATATGATCTTTTTAAAGAAAAAGTACAATTTCTTATAAATATTTAATCTGAAAGTAACCCCAAACAGTCATTTAATAATTAAATCCCGTGTAAGTGCAAAAAGGTCAAGAATATGAGTATCGGTAAATAGCCTAGCTTTCATTAGTTAGAGGGGAAAGGTATATATTTTAATCATTTTTTGTAATCATTTGGCTATGTTCTTCATCATATTGAAGATTGAAAACATTGTGACAAAGACGTAAAATATTTTTGTGATTTTTCATATTCCCTGTCACATTTAATGTCCAAATGATGTTTCATAGTATTTTACCCTTGTAATTAGTATTTTAAATCCCAAACGTTTGTCCATAGTACTATATTTAGAAGGTTTAAACTTCTAGACGGGTTAGGTTTTTAAATAGCTCGTGCTGGTCAGTTTGGGCGTAGCAGGCACCATAGAAGGACACGTTGTTCCTTTGCCAGATTACACCACGTCTTTCATTGTTATTTATCTTAATATGTACCAGAAATCCTCTCACTTCTGAGATCCTAGTAGTCCTAGTAGTTGTAATAGTTAGAAGGAGGGATCTAAGTATATATACAGTCAGGAAGGACCAGACGAGACATTGCCACCATTACGGGCCACAGCGCCATCCTATGGAATTGCCGCCATTACGGGCCACAGCGCCATCCTATGGAAGTGCCGCCATTACAGGCCACAGCGCCATCCTACGGAAGTGCCACCATTACGGGCCACAGCGCCATCCTTAGCAGCACACAGTGAAATAACATAGACTTTTTACTTTTAACTTTTATTATATCAAACAAAATAAAAAAAAAATTTTGATGTAAAAATGTAATAAATGCTGTAAATATATTTTAAAACATCTTCTTATTTCTGACAAAAGATCTGTGACATTCCCTGTATGACAAGTACCCCTAAAAATATTTGTAAATGTGAAGTCTCAGTATGTAAATACCCTACCAAGTTTCACAGCCTGTTCTAGATTAAAAAACAAGGAAACATATCATGATATCTTAACTGATTGATAAGCAAGTACTAATTTATTATTTTGAAAAGTTTGAAAATCTTGTGACAAAGACTTTTCCGACATAGGTTCTACCTTAATTCTTGTTTTACTCCACCCTTTTACTCAGTTCTGAGTATATTTTTCAGAGAATTTAATATAAATATCAGAACAAAAATTTTCATTGTTGTAATGTCTTCTTTATAATGTATATTAATATGAAAAGTTAATTGAAGACTACTTCTTTTTATGTCCCCGTAGTCGAGGATTCGGGGGTATATAGTTTTATCGTGTTCGTCTGTGTGTCCGTCTGTCTAATCTGGCGGTTTGTTTGTCCGCAAAAACCTTAACCTTTACCATAACTTTTCATTTATTGGAGCTATGACTTTCATATTTAAGATGTATATTCCTTGTGACAAGACCTTACTTTGGGTACCACCAAATTTGACCTTTTGACCTTTACCTTGGAGTTTATCCCATTTTACAAAAAATGCCAAATTTTTACTTCGGCCATAACTTTTAAACGGTAGATACTAGTACTCTCATACTTCAAATATGTAGTTTTTTGGCATTACCTTTCATTGGATACTATACTAAAAACCTTGACCTTTTGACCTTGACCTTGGAGTTTTCCGTACTTATGTTTTTTTTTTACATCGGCCATAACTTTTGAACGGTAAGGGCTAGGGTATTCATACTTCACATATGTAATCCTTGTTACATTAAACATTTTCTTAAGAAATCATCAACTTTGACCTTTGAGTTTGACCTACCTTTCAAAAACTTATCCTTAGCCATTATTTTTGAACAAGTGGTGCTAGGGCTTTCCTATTATGCAGTTGTATTTCATGAGAGAAGACCCTACTTTGTGTGACAATATATTTAAATTGCATTTCAGAAGAGTTTTAATCTTCGCTATGTTGCCATACAGGGGCATAGCTGTTTCACAAACACATCTTTTTATATATGAGGATTTGCGGATAAGAGATGGATACCTCAAAGCGTAACAGACGGACGGACGGACATCCCAATCACTATATACCCTCCCGCTTTTCAAGCGGAGGATATAATAATATATAATACTGCTGATTTTTTTCTGTCAGTTCGATGATTTCCACCATCAAAAAACAATGTTTACCTAACCCTTAAGGCTTAATAAATCTTTTACTCCTTTAGATTCTGAATCATTGCATTTACCTTAAAAAATAGCTATAATTGTATAATGTTATGAGATCAACATATCATCAGTTTATTCCCAATAAGCTCAGGTGAGCATTTTGGCCATTATGCTTCTTTATCCAATTTTTTTGCCCCCTAAAAATTTTAGCTTTAATCTACAGGGGGGGGGGGGGGGGTCATTTTTCTACGGGGGTCATTTTTCTTCACGTGGGTTCTGCAAATTTTTAGGGAAGTGACACTTTTTCTACGGGCAAAAGGGTCATTTTACTACGTCGAATAATGACCGGGGGTCATTTTTCGCTGTCGAAAAATGACACCCGGTCATTATTCGATGGGGGTCATTATTTGTCTTTACATCTGATCAAAAATCAATATAAACAAGACGGAATGTATCCTGTAAGGGGGGCTTAAAGATACGTATGATGAAATCAACGGTATTAAAGCAACAAATAAAGCAATAAGATGTAGGTATTTATATAGGACACGATAAAGAAGAATGATACAATAAAAATTGGATGAAAATATATCACGACATTGAAAAGTTATTTGAATCTTGGAAACGTAGAAAATTAACGGTTTTTGGTAAATCGTGTATAATCAAAACATTAGCAATTTCAAAACTAGTTTATACTGCATCTATATTGTGTATACCAAATAAAGAATATATCTGTAAGGTCCAAAGACTTTTATTTAATTTCTTATGGGACAAATCGGAAAGAATCAAACGAAATACACTGATAGGCGATTTAACTGACGGAGGTTTATCGATTACAGATATAGAAAGTAAGTTTAAGGCTCTGAAAGCAGCGTGGATACCGCGACTGGTATCTTCTAAGGGCACTGTATTTGAAATCTTTGAGAGTTTTTTGAATAAAGCGAATTTAAATCTGAATTGCGTCTTACAATTTTCTGAAACTAGTTTAAATGCACTTGACAGAATAGGCAAACTTCCACTTTTCTATAAACAAATTCGAAGCTCATTTAACGAATGTAAAAAAATGTAACTTCGAAAATACATCACCTAATGATATTTTAAAACAACCCATTTGGAATAATAACAATATCAAAATAAAAGGAGAAACATTATTTTTCAATAACTGGGTCAACAGTAATATTCTCTCTTTAAAAGATTAAATAGATGATAACGGGAACATTAAAACACTACAAATGCTTTCCACTTTTGTTAAAAGAAAGTCAAATTGGCTTTGTGAATACAAAACTTTACTATCAGCAATTAAACCATTGTGTAAAAATGTGATTTATCTAATGCCAAATATTTAAACTTAAAGAATGAAATGAGATTTCATTTTGCAATAGGGGTATCAAATCTAAATGGTAAGAAATGCCAATTTTTTAATAAAATTTTAATACATAAGAAATTTGTGAAACCGTGTTATCAAATTAAACTTTCTCAAGAGTTTTCAATTCCCGCAAACGACTCAAGTATATGGCAAAATATATATATATAAATGATAATAAAGTTGCTGAATTTAATTATAAAATGCTCCATAATATTCTCTCCAACAATACCTATTTAAGTAAATGGATAAAGGACAAGGGGGGCAACTGTACTTTATGCAAAATAACTGAAACCACAAAACATCTACTTTTTGAATGTAAAATCGTTGAACAGATTTGGAAAAAGCTAGGAACGTTTTTATCTATTGATATTAAATGGAAACATATTGTTCTGGGCTTTTATCTAGAAAAAGACGATAAGATTGAATCTTTGAATTTTTTAATATCTTTTATTGCATATAAAATATATAAATATAAAATGTATTGTAGAATTCAATCTCTGAAAGAAACCGAAGTAGATTTGTTAAAAAATGTCAAAAATGCACTTATTCAATATTCTTCTGTATTACGTCTTATGAAATGTGATAAACAACATATTTTTACAAAATTTGCAGATACATTATGAATATGATGTAATTGTTTATTTTTATCAATTAAGCAGCTACTTCGAGAGAACAGTCTCAAGTAGCATCGTCCACCGGGGAGTGTTTGGATGGACTCTTTTGTGGTTTTAGGACCCCGGTGGACCATAATTGCTAATTCTGTTTCGGTATATTGTTTTGTATATTTATATTCTGCAACACTTTGTCTTAAATAAACATTATTCCATTATATGTATATGCACTATAAAAAATTGTTAAAATCGAAAAAAAAACCCAGCTAATTTACTTATTATTTTTATAATAACTTGACATGAATATGTAAAAAATTGATATATTCAACAACATATATATAATCATTGTTCTCTATTATTATTTTTGTACTATTTTTGTATTGTTGTTATTTAAAAATCCTGAATAAAATCTTATTTTAAAAAAAATTTCTCTAAGTATATTTCCATTCAACTGGTCAGCTTGCAGATATTGCCCAACATTGGTAAGAAGGATATGGAGATAACGAACAGTATTCAATCTCAACGTCCATTAAACAATATACAAAATAAGAGCAGAGCAAACACGGACCTCCGAAACATCAGAGGTGAGATCAGGTGCCATGGAGGAGTGAGCATTCCCTGCCGACCTGTCACACCCGACGTGTGCTCCTTGTCATGATCAGGAAATAACGGAAAAAATCCGTCGTCAATTCAGTGTATAAATAATTGACTAACAATTGGTATGAAAAACGTCAGTCAGCATTTGACTCAATGATAAATTGTATTTGCTGACAAGGTCATTGTATCGACCATATAATTTACGAAATGATGACTTTAAACGAGACTGTTGATATTCTTGTTTTATCAACTTGCTTGTCAATAATTTACCTCGTTTAAAAAATTGTTCATACGTAGAGCATGCTCTTGCGTATCGAATCAACTGATATATACGAGGGACGTTCAATAAATAATGTCATTAGCTCGATGACATACAACATAGAAATCATATGACATTAAGCTGGACTTTCTTTCATTATTAAATCTTTAATGAATTGATAACAGTTTATGAAACCACTTTTCATCAACTAGTTTCATCGTGAGAAGCTGGGAAACAAGGGCTATTCGAGACACTGCATTATAAATGAATGGTAAAGAATCTGTAAACTAGAGTGAAAATAAAAGCTTCATTAAAGCTGCTGTAAAACGTGTTAAAAATCCCAAAGAATTTTTCACTGAAATATGTGAGATTTACATCAACAAATGCCTGTTTTATAGACAAATAAGCAAGTGGATTTCAATGATAAAAAATTTTATAATGGGCATCAAAAATAGGTACCGTCCTTGCAAACAAAAATTATAACAACTTATGTAATCTTTGCCCAATTTCAACAAATAATATCTGATGATGTATGACTGACTTTAAGACACATAGCAAATTTGATATACATCATATCGGGAGTAGCTTACAATGTTTTAAAGAAACGTTTGACGGTAAAAAAGTTTGGCACTCAAAGATCACCCTATATTTTGAAAAATGAGTGAAAACGACAGCGTGTAGGAATGTCTTAACAATTATTTTTAAATATCAGTAACTTTAAGTATCCAAGTTTGTTTCATATTCAAAAGATAATGGAACATGAATCTATTGCTTAAAACACTCAATACAAAATTTACCATAAGATGAACTTGATAAAAACAGCAATGGTCCGACAAGAGCAAAGGAATGCAAGAACACAAAGATAGATTTATATGCAATTTTCTAAAATATTAGTGGTACTGTTGTTCAATTTCGTATTCGGGGAGACAGTTTAATTTTTGGAGGAGTCTAGAAAGCAATCTTTTTGCAAAAAAATCGAAAGGTTTATTAGAGGAAGGACCTAGAATCAGTAATCCACTACATTAAATTTCTTCATGACAGCGTCCAAACCCTGCACCCCTGAAGAGTAAAGGGGTTTTCGGGATAAAAAGAAAGTTGATATTTTTTCACATTAACAATATTCGCTAGATCTTTTACCTTTTGACTTGTTTCTATTTCCAAACTTGAAAAACAACCTTTCAGAAAGAAAAAAAACAAGTCCAGGAAATCATTGGATCTGCTATTTTCCAGTATATTAAGGGTCATACCCAAAAATGTGTTCTAAATACAATCAGAAATTAAATAAAAAACTTTAACGGACATCTATATCATTTAAAGAGATTAATAAGGAAAATCATGAAGACTAAATCATTAAAAAGCGTCTTTTGCTTCTTTCCGAGCCCCGATGACATTATTTATTGAACTTCCCTCGTATATACTCCGTATGCAGGTGATGAAGGTGTATTGCTGCATAAGTAAGGAAAGTTGACGATAGAAAAGTTAAAGTCATCACGTTTATCATATAGCTTGGTTGTTAGATTACCATTAGTGTCTTTTTCAAGAAAAATATCCAAGTATGAAGCAGAAATCTCGGACTTTGTGGTATCTTTCATCTCAAGCTCACCAGGATATATCGTATCGACGTAGGAATGGAAATTATCATTATTAATTGACAATACGTCGTCGATATATCTAAATGTCGAGTTGAAGGCCACAGCAAGTGTTTTCTTCTTTTCACGCATAAGATTTTGCATAAATTCTGCTTCATATGAATATAAAAAAATAAGTCTGCTAATAACGGAGCGCAATTTGTACCCATGGGAATTCCAATAGATTGTTGGAATAACTGGTTTCCAAAAACCACATACATGTAGATATCGTCAATCAGAAACTCAAGCATCTTCTTGATGTCAACTTCAGAGTACTTATGTGTGCAATCAGAATCTGTTTTAAAAAAAATAATTTTTCAAATGACCAATGACGAGGTAAGTAAATTTACGAGTTCCATTTTTGTTGAAGAAGCAGCTGTCAATGATATCAAAAAGCCTGGATTTTAATTTGTCGTGGGGGAATTGTTGTGTACAAAGTTGAAAAGTCGTAAGTTTTTATGCTGTTGATTTTTGTAAAGTCTTGTGATTTTAAATTGTCCAAAAGATCTTTAGAATTTTTAAGTATCAACATCTGATTTACACCACTTCTTGAATATATAGTTGCACAGTACTCTTAAAGTTTTTCCTTCCCTACTGTCAATATTTTAGTGAGAAGTAACGAAGGAGGCTTGGTTGAACATTTACTGGAACCTGCATTGTATCTTTGTTTGTAAGGATTCTTATGAAGTTTCGGAATCCAATATATATAATGTAGTTCAAATTCATTTTGGCTCTGTGGAATATTAAAAGTATTCAAAACTGACAGGTGATTTTGAAGAATTTCTTCCTTAGAAAGAGAAGTATGAGTATAAGTAGGATAACCATTTGTAGAATTACATCCAAGTTCTTCTAGAATGGAATTTATATAATAAGCCTTACAAAATAAGACAATGTTGTTACCTGCTTTGTCGGCAGGAACCAGTACGTACTGATCGTGTAATCTATCTAATTCTTTTTTCACTTCTGGTTTATTGAACACAGAAGGATAGATGGTTTTCATTTTGCCCCTCAATCTTTTAAAACGTGACTTTAACATGGATCTGATACATTTAATCCATTCTGACAAGGTGTCAATGTCTTCTTTTTTCATATCTGGCCCATCGTCTGGCTTAATTTTCAATAGAATCCATAATATTTATGAAATTCCGACGCCAGCTGAAGGATCGGGGTTCCCTATATTTAGGACCTTTTAAAATAAGTGAACTATATTTACGTCACCTGTAATAACTTGTCCAGCAGGACTATAGTTATAGGGCGAAGAAGAACATGAACACGAAGGGGGTTATTTTTCAGATAGTCGATATCCAGGACATCTAAAGTGTTTTTGTAATTGAAAAGTTTGGAAGCAATGGTCGATGTATATTTGTAGGAAATACAAGATGTAGTCTTTAACTTGAAATATGGTGGAATACAAGACTGGACCCTTTTGTGATTAAGAATATTACTTATATTAACCGCGTCAAATCCTTTATTGGCATATTGAGCTTTAAGGAAAAGACGGATTGTTTTAGCTGCATTTTCTTCCGTGAAACGTGCGGGTTTAAAAAGCCTATGATATGCAATATCCATAATCACAGATCCGAGCCTATATTCAGGTGACGAGGAATCTAAAATTGGATGTTCCTTGACCTTTTCAAGAAGACTATTTAAAAGTTTCAAAGGGACAGAGTAAAGTTTTGTTCGAATATGATGTAGACCTAACTGTTGATTTACGTAAGGTAGTAATGAATCAAAAGATTGTGTATTGCAGGTTTATTGTACGAACGATGTCCATGACTACGCTTACGTCTCTGAGTATTGTTAAAAAGTCCCATCACATTTACATGATTACATTGCGGGCTTGAAAGATTTCCAAAACTATCGACATTGTCATTACATCCATAGGGAAAGGCTGTCCCTAGTTTCCTAATCCAAAATTCTTCTCGTTGTCTACAGAAAGGTGTACTAAACGACGGACTATTTGTGTGGTGATAAATCTTTTCGAGAATTCTAACTTTCATTGATAAAATAGAATGATCAGGTGAATTAAAATGTTTATATAAAAGCTGCTGACCACCATGAATTATTTGAAATCGATGACCTGACATTCTTTTGTCAAGCGATCCCTTGGTTTCACCGACATCAATAAGTCCACACAGATTACATTCTATTCCATAGACAACATTAGAAGATTTGCAGTTCAGATTTCTCAAGTTTTGGTATAGAAGCTCTGTCCAGTAAGATTACTGGAGAAAGATGTGTCAGTTATCAAAATGTCACAGGTTTTACAGTTTCGCACAGAACATTTTGAAACCGAAGACATTGGATCGGAAAAGGAATTATCCAATATATCTGTAATAGAAACTTTACACTTTTTCAATTTGGTATATGATGTATTGGTTTTATACCAAAACTTGGAATCTGAAGACTGTACATATGACATATGTTTAAAGCTATATATGCCGTATTAGTGTTTTATTTTAAAAGTAATAAATAAATGTGGTGTCTCATCAAGTTACATAAGTTATATACTTTCTGCAAATAAGACAATTCCACTCCATCACTTTTAAAAGTTATGAAATATTATTTGGTAAAATTTATTTTCTCTCCGTGTCGTATAAAAAACCGCCTTCTATTGAAATATTCATGATCACGTTGTCTCGCATGTTTACAGCAAACAATGGTCCAATCGAATGAATGAACCGAAAAGCATGATGGTCTACTACGTTTTTACTACAAACACGTGAGTTAGGGATTGTCAATATTGAGAGCACCTCAGAGATGGTTGCTTTTTGTACCGAGGAATAATCACGTGCAATTGTCTTTTCAATGGACATTTTCGGTTGGGTGAACTTCTACAGCTGTCAGCGACTATGGATAAAAAAGTGTGGAAACCATGTTGTGCCAAAAAGAAATAACCAATACAAACAAATGATATAATTTGATCAATCAAAATGATTATTAGATACATTCGATTCTGCTTTTCTTAATGTTTCAAAACAACAAAAAGTATTCCACAGAATATCATATATAAATCTGCACGTCAATATACCGAATGCCAAAACCATAATACTACTAGATAATATAATTATATTCTTTACATGTGAACCACAGTATTTCTGACCCCTTGAAAAAAATATTTTAAAATAATGCAAGTAGGCTATCAGCATTGGCTCGGGCTAATTCGAAAGTGAAATTTGGAGTTTGGCAGTAAATTGTAGTGAATGAATAAAATCTAGTAGTGAAAGATATTGGAACCTATTTTACTTGTCAGATTTCTTCGAACTAGTTGATTTTTATTCTAACTGTTCTATTCCCCCACCCAATTTAAAAAAAACCCGATGCTACCTTCCTGAATTATTTTGTCTTAATGGTGTTCATCGAAATGCTTGGTTGTGCTCTCAAACTGGAATAGTTTTTAGAGGCCTGGAATTCCTTGACAAATTTTATTTTATTAGCCCAACTATATTTCTAAGAAGGCAAGATGTATGGTATGTATGTTTCATCTACATATGTTATGTAGTTCATATTAAAAAACGAAAAGGGATGATTGACGATATCCCATTCAGGGTGTTAACATAGCAGTTTAAATTACTTTCCATACATTGTATTTGACATAAAATATCTTTTGCGCATAATATGCGCTCCATACTGAAGATCGGTAAATGTTCACCCAACCGAAAATGTCCACTAGCAGTACAGCACGGGGAAACTCTAAACAAACGGACCTGTACAATTGAGTGGGGAAAACTTTAATTTTCATCTTTGTTAATCATCTGTATGCAAATAGGAGAATGGGATTAGTAGATAATAATGTACATGATGCATCAAGTCTTTCTGAGAGCGATTTAAAAAACTAGCCTTTTTGAAAAACACATGTAGTATTTTATGCAGTAACACATAAATGCATTAAATGCAACTCATTGAGCTGATTGGTCTATTTGTGTCCCTCACTGAACAGACGTTACAAAAAATATTTTCCTCGACCTGATGATTCTCGCGATGCTTTTCCTGCGCACATGCGCAGATCCAGGATAAACGTCAGTCCTTTATAAATATGCATGAGAATATCATGTTCTTTTCCTGACTAGTACTTTGTTAATACCGAATAAAATTACGTCAAATTTGCAAGAATGCTTCATTTTTGGTAGCTTATCATACTCCAGATATTTTTGTTCGGTTTCAGCTGTGCAAAAAATACTGTTGAACACGACATACATATCTTTAATATCCCTGAGGATAATCCGAGGGGCACCAAATGAACTCCTTGAGTCTGTGTCCCTCAAAGACTCAAAGGAGTAAGGCCTTTTTATACTGGGCGACGCGCCTGCCAGTATCATTTCGTTATTCTGTGTACTCATTCATGAATAAGTACCGAACGACAAGTATCCTCGGGGACAAACTGTCCACCAGCAGAGATACATGTTAGGTGGTTAAAAGAAGGATATGGAGATAACGAACAGTATTCAATCTCAACGTCCATTAAACAATATACAAAACAAGAGCAGAGAAAACACGGACCTCCAAAATATCAGAGGTGGGATCAGGTGCCATGGAGGAGTGAGCATCCCCTGCCGACCTGTCACACCCGACGTGTGCTCGTTGTCATGATCAGGAAATAACGGAAAAAATCCGTCGTCAATTCAGTGTATAAATAATTGACTAACAATTGGTATGAAAAACGTCAGTCAGCATTTGACTCAATGATAAGTTGTATTTGCCGACAAGGTCATTGTATCGACCATAGATTTTACGAAATGATGACTTTAAACGAGACTGTTGATATTCTTGTTTCATCAACTTGCTTGTCAATAATTTACCTCGTTTAAGAAATTGTTCATACGTAGAGCATGCTCTTGCGTATCGAATCAACTGAGATATATATACTCCGTATGCATGTGATGAAGGTATATTGCTGCATAAGTAAGGAAAGTTGACGATAGAAAAGTTAAAGTCATCACGTTTATCATATAGCTTGGTTGTTAGATTACCATTAGTGTCTTTTTCAAGTAAAATATCCAAGTATGAAGCAGAAGTCTCGGACTCTGTGGTATCTTTCATCTCAAGCTCACCAGGATATATCGTATCGACGTAAGAATGGAAATTATTGATTGACAATACGTCGTCGATATATCTATACATCGAGTTGAAGGCACAGCAAGTGTTTTCTTCTTTTCACGCATATGATTTTGCACAAATTCTACTTCATATGAATACAAAAACAGGTCTGCTTATAACGGAGCGCAATTAGTACCCATGGAATTTCAATAGATTGTTTAAAGACCTAGTCTCCAAAAACACATAGATATTGTCAATCAGAAACTCAAGCATCTTTTTTTTTTTTTTTTTTTTTTTTTTAATCATTTATTCAATAATATACAACATGACAGTGAGGTAAAACTTCCGCAGAAGCCCTCTGGTAATACTTCACCAGGGGTGCCAGGAGCTCCCTGGATCAGTATAATATTAATTTAATATATTTCCAATATATTTGAACACAGAATTTTTCACATTATGCTAATATATAATTATTGACTTCATTTTCATACATATACATAAGTATCTCAAAGAAAATTTTTACCATTTATATATTTATCAAAGTATTCGTTTAACATCAATAGAAACACGACCATTGTTGCAGTGGAGATTGTGTAAAAAAAAAAAAAGAAGAGAAAAGTCTATATCAATCTCACTGTAACTAGTATATAGGGCCAGGTCTCCCTAAAATACTGGTCTTTTTTATGTTTTACATCTTAAAAACAGGATCAATATGCAGAGTTTTGTGATAGCAAAATAAGATTATATATAAAAAAAAAACACATCAGAATGAATGAATATTACAAAGACAGGAAGAGTTTTTCCTCATAAACATAATTTTAATCATATTTTAAACACAATGTTTCCAGAACCATGTAAAATAACATAGCAAAAACATATTGTGTCTTTAGTGGATTTAAAATTTGAATACATGTACGTGTATATATTGTTGATCACGTGAGCATATCCTAGTATTAGAATCACAAGGAATTTTGAAATACATGATTAATTTTCTCTTTGAAATTTGTCAAATCATGTGATTGTAAAAGTGAAAAGTTCGATTTCATTTCATTTTTGAATGCGTTTTTAATGCTGAAGTCAGTTATTTTTAAATTCTCATATTTAATTTTATTTCTTGTTTTCCATATGACCCATTTATAAATACATATTAAAAGAAACTCAAGCATCTTCTTGATGTCAACTTCAGAGTACTTATGTGTACAATCAGACTCTGTTTTAACAAAATACTTTTTCAAATGACCAATGACGAGGTAAGTAAATTTACGAGTTCCATTTTTGTTGAAGAAGCAGCTGTCAGTGATGTCAAAAAGCCTGGATTTTAATTTGTCGTGGGGGAATTGTTGTGTATAAAGTTGAAAAGTCGTAAGTTTTTAAGCTGTTGATTTTTGTAAAGTCTTGTGATTTCAAATTGTCCAAAAGTTCTTTAGAATTTTTAAGTTACTTATTGGCATGTTGGTTGTACGTTTTGATACCTTTATCGGCATAACATACGTAGATTAGCCAATGCTGGTAACGCACACGCTTATTGGAAATATCGGGAAAATTTTTTTCAAAGTGCGTTAAAATTTGGGACCAAGCTAACGCACTTTGAAAAAAAATATTTTTTTTCAAAGTGCGTTAATATCGACCATATTAACGCACTTTGAAAAAAAATGTAAGATTGATCAAAATTCCTTCAATTAATCGGTATGATAAATAACAGATCCTGGTTTGATAACTTTTTTTATGATAAAGTCACTATAGGACCTGAGATATTGACGTTTTAAATATTTAAGGTTTTGAAAAAATAAAATTGAAGATTAAAGGGTCTTGAAAAAAAAGAGTGACGATTGTTTAAGTTCATTAATTCGTTTCTTCTTCTTCTTTTTTTCTTGATTCTAGTCTCTGATAAGTAGATGTTAAGGTATATAGGGGGCACTAACTGAGGACAGCTTCAAGCAACTTTGCATTTATCATAATAAGAAGGGGCCAATTTGATGGTTCAAAACTATGAAAATTCCTTCTCTCTCATACGTTTTACTGTACAAAAAAAAATTCTAGTTTTCATCTGTTTTAATTAACTCATTAAATATTGAAAGTTTTCAACGTCAAACTAGTTAGGTAAATACATAATTATATGAATGCTTTGCGTATAGCATAGACATCAAAACTGGGCGAAGGACCAGGGGAAGGGATGGGGGGCTAAGTCCCCACTTATTTTGGAAAGCTATATACATCGTATAAGCATTGAAAATGCAGCGTACCTTTTTTAGGTTTATTGCTCCCCTCCCCCGTTTGTCACCGACAGCTATGTATTGGAAAGATAAAGATTTGGACTTAGGGATCTTATACCCGTCTTCTCCTCGTTTCGACGGGAGTGAATAAATTCATTTTTGAGGTTAGGGTTAGGCTTAGTTTTTTGAAAGATAAATAACAAATAAAATCTTTCCATGACTAAAATATGATTTTTTTTTCAAAGTGCGTTAAGTGTCTCCATGGTAAAATATATTGATGTAGACTCTTAACGCACTTTGAAAAAAAATTTCAAAGTGCGTTGAGTTGGTTCCAAATTTAACGCACTTTGAAAATTTTTTTTCACTAACACTTAGAACCCTTTATTAACCTAACGTACGATTAAATTTCTTCACCCTTTGATCTGCGAACAAGAAAGACACAGAATCACAACATCCCGTGTTTTCTTTTACAAACAGGGTGTTCTATTTGTAAGGGGTGTCAGGTCATTCCATTTTACCAAAAAAATGGTCATCAAAACGTTTGATTCAATACAAAAAAAAAAACATTTATTCACACATTCACGCCGACCTTAAGGATTTCCATCCCTAATGGGACCAAATTCTCTTCCCTTAAATGTCCATCAATTACACAATACTTTTTATATTAAAGCATTTTATAGTGGAAAAGTATTGCCCGCGAGAAATTTTCAAAAATTTCATTAATTAAGCAGAAGTTAATTAACAAAGATTGCATTGAAGTTTATAGGGAAAAGCGTTTTTTCAAAATAAAAATTCAAATAATTTGAATATCAATAAATCCTGCGGTGGAAAGATGCATTGAAACATTAAAAATAGAATGACAATTGAAAACATTTTTTTTACCAGCTTAAACTTTTTTAATTGATCTTTTTTATTAATTAAAAAAGGGGAGATAACTCTTACCAAAATTCAAGGTCATGAATTAGGATACATCCCACTTTACATACTTATAGTAATAAATGGGAAGTATGTCTAAATAAGCTGAGTATTCAATGCCTACATATCTGTTATGTTTTCAATTTC
This sequence comes from Saccostrea cuccullata, assembly GCF_032062105.1. Classification (NCBI taxonomy): domain Eukaryota; kingdom Metazoa; phylum Mollusca; class Bivalvia; order Ostreida; family Ostreidae; genus Saccostrea; species Saccostrea cuccullata. The sequence continues at coordinate 26,832 of NW_026921654.1, read as the reverse complement.
ATTGAATTTGTTCCTATTAGGGATTGAAGACCATAAGTTGAATAGTTTAAGAGTTGTAAATGGTAATCTAACGACAAATATTGAGATATTGATATTGAGACAGATATTGACAAACAAGTCTCGTTAAAAATCATAATTTTGTAAGTTCTATGGTCGGTATATCTTGTCAGCAAAGTAACATCCTATCTAAAGTTTTTCATACCAATTGTTAGGCCATTTAATACACATTGAATTGCCGACGGATTTTACCGTTATTTTTTGAAAAATTGTATTTTCTTCTCAATACAATATATCATATCAAATGCTAATTCTTGGACCATTATTTACACACTGAATAGTCGACGGATTTTTCCCTTATTTCTTAATCATAAAAAAAGTATGGCACCTGATCAAAAGGAGTATATTTGATAAGAGCCAGTTTTGGCCCCCTAAAAATCAACATTTTAGAAAGACATTCAGATATGTTTAATTGATATTTATTTTGTAGAAGAGATTACATTAGAAATTTTTCCAATATATTTTTCACATTTATATGCACTCACTAGCTGTAAATATTATTAGAAATAATGCTTTTTTTTTGCTATGTAGCAAAAAAGCCAAAAATATGCCTTTTTCTTGATGTTTCTTCTTATGGGAAACATAGAGCGCAGTGTAGAACATACATAATTTTTCTGTCACTAATTAGTATTGGATAGATACATCTTTGGTAAAAATATAAAGCATTTTCTAGGCTGCGCTCTATATTCTCTGGAAGAAAAACTGCTTGAAAATGAGCAGTTTTATACAAAATATGCTAAAATGGCGGGAAAAGGTGATTTTTATGATGTCATATTTCTAAAATAACGGCATTTTGATCAAAATGAAAATGACCAATAAAGATTGCATATATAGCTGTACAAATTAAAGCAATTTATAATGTGAAATTAAGATATTCATTTTCAGGGGCTAATTGAGATACTTACCATATATCGCTCTTTCGAGCTTAACTTCTGTTCGATTTCTTGTCAACAAATACAATCTATCATTAAGTTAAATGCTGTCTGACTTTTCTCATACTAGTTCTTGGACCATTATTTACACAGTTGATTGTTCGATACAATGTGACATGTTATTTCAAACAAGAAGATATGCTTGAATGAATCTTTAAAAAGCAGACAAAAGAATGTTTTCCGGCCTATACTTGAATTTAATAAACATGATGAAAAGAATTATATTTGACTTCATGTCAAAATTCGTATTAATATGATTATAAATAATGATTATTACTAATGAAAAATGGTTTAGACATGCATAAACATAAGTGTACGTACATAATATTGTATTCCTTTGTAATTTTAACGGATGAAGGATACCTTCAAGGTTTTGGGGAGTAGATCTTAAGTAATGCAAACTGATCGGGGTTAATTCTGTAATTGTTAGATTGCAAATTGTTAAACCGTTTTGCAATGTGTTTATCTGTTTGTTTTTTTTTTAAATAATTTGTGAAAAGAAAGATTAAAGATAACATGCTTTATACCCTTTACGTTTTTTTCTTCATACACGCACAATATAATAAATAAAATTTCTTAGATCCGCTTTGTATAATCCTGCGCAAGAGTGGCACGGATCTCTGAGACTAAGATTCATTCGGAATAAATTATCATTATTTTTATAAATTCTTTAGTAATCTGGAATTACAGTGGGATCTGGGATAAATATATCATTATTATTAATAAAAATCTTGTATTAAACATATTTTTTATTATGTGAAAATACTGCATTCACGATAAATTAAAAGATTAAACTTTATTGAAGCAAGTACATATAGTAAAGTATTAAATGTAGATGTCATACTTCATAAAAACTCATACTTAACATTTTATAATGGTGCTGTTGGCACACCTCTTTTGAATTAATTGATTCACAATGCATGTGTTTCATCTGTAATGAAGAATTATATTTCTAACGATGCATACCGTGTCTATATTGCAAAGAAAGCACTGATTCAGAGTAAAAGCCCCCTTTCTATTTTGAACTCGAAAACCCAGGTGCTCATTACCCGTTGTTTCAACATTACTTTTTCCTTAATTTCCTAAAGTTAACATTTTTTGCATCTTCCACGTTGTTTCAACATTGAAATCAACAAACATTCAACGTTGCATTTTATACATTGTTTCAACTCTCAAATAACAGAAAATACACTATATTGAAAATATGCTGACTCTTTAACGTTGTTTCACTGTTGAAATATCAACGAACATCCAATGTTGAAAATGTGTTACAGCTTTAAGTTGTTTCAACGTCAAAATAAAGACAAACAATCAACGTTGAAAATATGTCGCAGCTTTAACGTTTTTTCAACGTTGATAAAAGGTTGAAGATTCAACGTTCAAACCTCAACGTTGAAATAGTGTTGCTCAACGTTGCAACTTATATTCCACCTTATTTCAAAGTTGAAACAACGTTTAGTTCCTACTGGATTTAGCTTCAGAAATATAAACATACTACAAGTGCTTTATGACTAGCTGTCAGATTCAATTACAGATAACAATTTTTTTAGGTCATTTAGATAAAATAACCAAATAGCAGACACAGGCTGTACGGTATCTTTAATTTTTTACGTTAACTTGGGTATATCGAGTCGACATATGAATGAAATGAAGCATCAGGAGAAAACGAACAGTTTTCAAGATCAAAAGTCTATACAATAATACAAAATAAGAGCAGAACAAACATGGACCTCCAAAACATTAGAGGTGAGATAAGGTGCCATGGAAGAGTGAGCATCCCCTGCTGACCATGAAAAGTGAAAGTCATTCCGTTTATCACAGAGCATGCATGGTTGTTGGCTTACCGTTTACGTCTTTTTCAAGTAAAATATCAAAATATGAAACATATATTGATGGGGAGGACGGAACATCGAGTATCAAAATACAAGATAGGAACAATTTTTTTTGTTTTTTATCAGATCGAACACTGTTCGTCATTTTCGCCTTTTTCTTGTATCCGTACGTGTTTTCGTATGGAAGATAAGGAACAAAATCTTGCATTTTAAGAATAATATATATAAACCTTCAACTCTTTGTTCTTTGTCTCTAATTGTATACTTTTGTCATTTTGTAAATGTAGTCTCCAATTTCTCAAAATATCTTTATTGACGAGAACAAAACTCATATAAAATTGGAATACTTTTTGTCTTTGTTGCAAAATAAAATTATTATACTACACCATTTAAAAAACTTAGTTTTAATTAATTAAACATAAAAATGCTTCATAAATTAATGTTTGATCGATCAACCTGAACATGTTTCATTTCCTTCTACGCTCTGAATTTGCACAACTGTAACACATTTAAAAAATAGACGCATTATACATTCAAAATGGTTATCAGCAAATTTACCTTGTGAAAAGTCATTCTGATGGCACACACAACAAAAGATACTACAGGTCTTGCCACATCTGCTTCATATTTGGATGTTTTACGGACTATATACGATAGGTACCAACTAGAAACTAAATTGTATGACCAATGAGATGGCTTATGTAGTAATGTTTCTGTCTCACAACTAAGAGTTCATGCTCTGGGTAGAATTTTTGAATAAATATAAAAACAGAAAAAAGCTACTGACTGGCAACTCAGGACGCTTACAATATGTAAGCACCTACTATCAACTTTGGATTTTCCAGGGGTCTGTTTGTCACGATACCCAATGCTTTATCAATTATAACAAGACTTTTATAACCCCGTAATCGAAGATTTAGGGTATAATTTTGGTCGTATCCGTCTGTCTGTCTAGCTGTCTGTCTGTCCGCTTCAACTTTAACCTTGCCAATAACTTGATTTAGTGGAGCTACATGTGTAACTTTCTTATCTTACATATTCCTTGTGACAAGATCTTTCTTAGGGTACCACCAAATTTGATTTTTTTTACCTTGCAGTTTGACACACTTTTACACAAAAACTCCAATTTTTTTCTTTGGTCATAATTTTTGAATGGTAAACACTAGGGCTTCACATATGTATTTGTTGTGTCAAGACCTTTTATTGGATACCGACAACATTGACCTTTTGACCTTGGCCATTACTTTCGAACTTCCGAACAGTAAGACCTAGCACTTTCATACTTTATGTATGCAATTTTTGTGACAAGATCTTTATCTGGATTTAAAGAACTTTGGCACTTTGATCTTGTAGTTGGACCTACTTTTTAAAAACAGACCTTGTCCATAGCTTTTGATGGGTCAGGGCTAGGGCTCTCATAGATCACATATTTAATATTTGTGACAAAGCCTTGCATTTGAAAACAAGAACTCTTTGACGTTGACCCTGGAGTTTGATCTACTTTTTAAAAACTTTAAACTTTCAACAGGTAATATCTTTTGAACGGTAAAAGTGGGGGGTTTCATACTTCACATACGCAATTCTTGTGACAAGAGCTTTCATTAGATATTAAGAACTTTGACCCTTCGACCTTGACCTTGGATTTTGACTTAATTTTTAAAACTTTGACCATACCTTTTTGAGGGTTAGGGCTAGGACTTTTAAACTTCACGTATTTCCTTGTGACAAGACCCTTCATTTGACTTATCCCTGGTCATAACTTTTGAACAGATGATACTAATGGTTTCATATTGAAGACGACCTTACTTTGGGTACAAATATATTTAATTTGCATTTAAGGAAAAGTTAATCTTCGCTTTTTGCCATAAAGAGACATCAGTGTCTCACAAGCATATCTTGTTTCTATTTACTTTTTATATAAAACAAATAAATACAAATAAACAAGATTAAAATTAAAAAAAATTCGAAATGTCTATTAATATCCATCTTGGAGTCACGTTCCTATATTCCTTGTGTACCATGAAGACCTAAAAAAGAGATTATGTTTCCGAGCTTTGGAAGAAAGCAATCGGATTTTCCTGAAAAAGAAAAAAATTGCAAAAAAAGAATTTGATGATACTTAAAATATATTTTTTTTTTACCATTTTACCAATAAAAATGCTGAATCGGGACGATATCAAGAATATTTACATGACTTTGTTGCTGATAAATTTTAAATGATTTACGGTTAACATATAATTGACATTTTTATTTACAATATTTCTTTTTAAAGCCGCTTCATCCAAAACAGGCACATATTATCTTAAACAATAAAAGTATGTCATCACATAGATAATAAATAAAAATTAATTATAAGATTGATTTAATAGTTGATTACAACAATCCTTACATGGAAAACATAGACCAAAAACCTTGTTGACAAACAGCAGTTCCTGACGGGAAGTTAAGATCTGTTTTGAAGTCACCTTTGAAAAAATACTTTTATCGGTTATATCTAATTATTAAGAGAATTCAAAACCGAGTATTTTTTTTTCCATTAGTAGAATCCTAAGTCATGATATATCTTTTAAAAATTAAGAAATTAACTGAATATAATCCATAGTAATTTTTATATTAATATGCATATTTACAGAATAAAGGAAAATCAGATATTTTTTTTTAAAAAGTGAGTTTAGTAATCGGGCTACCCGTGTACACTGTGTTTTGGAAAAATGATCGGGTTTATCCTTCATTAGTTATACATGTAAGCGATAAATTTAATTTTTTGAAGGTGATTTCACGCAATGTAAACAAAGGATTATTTTTTGTGTGACCTTACAAAAATTATTTTTTTAACTTTTGAATTTTGATATCTTTAAAAAGAAAAAGACTTTGGGGATATAATTTGACAAAAGTTGAAATAATTTATGGATAATTATTTTTCAAGAAGAAAAATGAATATATTTTTTAGCGATTAGAATCGGACGTTGTGCACATCGGTTTTTGTTTAAAGATTTTTTTTTCTTTATTCAAAATTTGAAGCCTCATATCTCATTATTTCTCAATTGATTTCGGTCTAATTTTCAGAGATACTAGAAACTATCAGAAGACTTAAAAAGCTGTTAAAAAAAAATTCACTTCCGGTTTTGAGTTATTTCCCTTTAAACGAAAATTTATAGGCTTTCGTTTCCAGTCAAAGGCTCAGAGACGGCTAAAGCTGGATCAGAAATTCTGCTAATTTAAGATAATAAAAGGATTGACGTTGTGCACATCGGTTTTTGTTTTTCGATTTCTTTATTCAAAATGGCGCTATATTGGGTAAAAAATTAGAACGCTTAAAAGAGCCAAAAATTACTCATATTTTGCTTTTTATCTTCTCAACTAAAAATATTTTGTTACAATATATAGAACATAATTTGTGCAGAATTAGAAGATCTTTCAAATGACATCTCGGAAAAAGGGCTGACCCCTAAATTCACGGATCTAGAGAGGCAAATTTTTTTTTTCCAGATTTCTCAAAAAGAATTGATAATATGTTATACATCAAAGAAGTAAAGTTGTTGAAAATTTCTGGTAAAATCTACTGATGTCATCAAAATACGTCCTGTGACGTCACTTCCGGCCAAACCGAAAGTTGTCCGAAACTGCATATTTTTGCCGTTTTTGACATGTTTTGGGGAAATATTTGTCACTGGAAACATAAAACTTAATTTTCGGTCCGTCGACGTAACTTCTGGTAAAACAGGAAGTGACAAAAAATGGCTTACTTTTGCAATTTTCTACATGGATTTGGAAGATTTAAATCATTAGAGACGTAATTTATCTCTTTTTAAACAGGCCTTCCGGTCAAACAGGACGGAAGACCTACTCGTTGCTTTGCAACCAGCATTGCTCTAGTTTACATTTCTTTTTACATTATATCTTGTACTAATGGTAATCTTACAACCAAGCTCTATGATAAACGTGATGTCTTTAACTTTTCTATTAATAACTTCCCTTACCTATGCAGCAATATACCTTCATCACCTGCATACGGAGTTTACATATCTCAGTTGATTCGATATGCAAGGGCATGCTCTACGTATAAATAATTTCTAAAACGAGGTAAATAATTGACAAACAAGTTGATGAAACAAGACAATCAGCAGTCTCGTTTAAAGTCATCACTTCGTAAGTTCTATGGTCAATAAAATGCCCTTGTCAGCAAATACCATTTATCATTGAGTCAAATGCTGACTGACATTTTTCATACTAATTAGGTCTTTCCATTATTTATCCAAAGACCTAAAGATTCCTGTTATTCTTCTTATTTTTCCGCCGTGACAAGATATATCAAAGAGATTTATAGTCCATAAGAATGTACTCCATTAAATATTTTTGCAGTTGACCCTGCGTCTGAACCTTCAGCTTTTCCGAGGTTATGCCCCTTTTGCAAGAAATGCCTGTTATCACTAATCCTTGTAAACCATAAACCGTAGAGGTATTGAAACCTTCACCAATGTCTTCGACTAATTGAGAGGACTCTGGAATCTATTCATTGCAAAGGCATTCGGTGACCCCTTCAATGATTAATTGCCCCTTAAACTTTTTAAATTTTACAATTAATTTAATTTTTTTAAAACGACAAGTTATAGAGATATGGGAACCATTTGCAAAAGATTCATTGACCTTAAAATTCATATAGATCAAAGGTCAAGGTCATAAAAAATGAGAAATTAAGCATTTTTTATATCTCTTTTGTCTTTTAACATATACTAAATGTCTATGTATCATTAATATGTATTTTTAAAACTGTTTCACAGATTTCATTCTTGTCCCCTAACATGAACACATTTAAAAGTTATTGCCCCTTGTGCGAAAAACCTTGTTATCGCTACTCCTCCCGAAACCGTAGACAGTAGAGGCACCAAATCTTTACTATCGAAAGGGTTTTAGGTTTAACTTCACTGTGTAAGTGAGAAATGATCTGATGACCCCTTATATGAGTTATTGCCCTTTAACTTCTTTGTACATACTATTAAACCTTATAACTTAAAAACTATAAGTCATAGAAGCATGAAAACAATTGCAATATGCATGTATATATTGACCTTGAATATTTTTTCAAGGTCAAAGGTAGGTCATTCTCTTATTTTTTATTTTTATTTTTTCTATGCTTTAAAATTTTGGTTTCTTTTTCATGGAATTTAATTTTTTGGAGTCAGATATAAAACAAATTTGAAATTCAAAGAAGGTGGAAAGACCTCTTATTGTTCTGTGAACAATAAGTCTCCTAGTTATATTATTTATACACTGAATTGACGACGGATATTTCCGTTATTTCCCGATCATGACAAGGAGCACACGGGGTGTGTGACCGGTCAGCAGGGAAGCTCACTCCTCCATGGCACCTTATCCCACCTCTGATGTTTTGGAGGTATGTGTTTGCTCTGCTCCTAATTTCTATTGTTTTATGGCCTTTGATATTGAATACTATTCGTTATCTCCATCTGCTTCATGGATTCGAAAATCCCAAATTCATCTTTATTTGCTTATTGATTATCACTATTTTTACTTATTTCTTTTTTTCAAGTAGATTGTGTAAATGTTAACATTTCAACGATAATACCTAACCTGTATCATAGAAACACGAGCAAAGTGTATATGTTACGATCCTCATCTTATGCTTAATGTATACTTAATTCTCCTAGTGCCGTTCAAGACCTGAATAATTTCTAATGTATCATCCGAAATACTAGCAACTTTATAAAGAATGCAGAATTTTAACACACGAAACAGTATGGATTACTTGAAATTTTAGGTTTAGACAGCAAGGACTAAAACCGCCCCCCCCCCCTCCAAGATGCAAATGTTCCGTCATTAAAACAATACGGTAAATGTACATTCAAATGTGAAAACCAAATATGCATGTACATGTATATATTACATTATTGCCTTAGTGCACATTCTCGAGCACATGGATATTATGTTTTCATTAAATTTTAAAGTTCAACAGAATTATTACAAGAACTGCCTATGTGAGAAGGATACATCAAACAGTGCTTACAAAAGCAATTTTTAAAAGCAGCATCTATGGAAACAAGGAACAGCATTCAACTATAAAACATTGAAGCAGTGTACAAGGGGAGCTTTTTTTTTATTCACTCAGGTAGCCAAAACGTTTTTCTCAACACTTTCAAGCTTTAGTTAACTTTGAATGAAGGCATGATCAATTTCGTTCAATTGTTTGTTTGTTTTCAAAGTAGATTGATTACAATATGAAAGATATTGAGGATGTAAAGATGAAAAATATTCCAAGAAGCTAGCTCAGTATAAGTGTACCGTTTGTATCTTCTATGGTCTCCTGAAGAAATACAATAGACGTAGTAGTGCCTTCGTTATTGTTTTCTTCAAGGTAAATAATGACATTGAACTTTCCATCTGAAAACAAAATGGTAAAGATAAACCAAGTGGATAATAAAGCACTGATTTGCACATTTTGAATTTTTGTCAAGCTAAACAATTAGAATATATTTTCATCAGACTCTATGCATCCATCATTGAAAGAATTATTATAAGAAACATTTTCTGCAAATCAATCTCCTCTATACACTAATCACGGATTTGGTTCAGGGATTTCTGTAAAGAATTAAGATATATATCTTATATATATACATGTATATATACATTATTTGAAAATGAAATGAAAGCCGGCATTTATCGATCCATCTACTTTAATTATAGTTTTAATAAATACTTTCCACCATACCTGACCAGCTGTCTCCTTGTCCTGCTGCAAGTTCAGTCCTTAATTCCTCAAAGGATGAACTACTCTCATTAAGCTGTACAGGAACACTGACAGTGTTTGCCTAGGGTACCACAGTCTTATTAAAAAAGTATTAGATAAATATTTTGTTTGATAAAATCATTTATCTAAAAATGAGCTGTTTGTGTTTAAAGTTTTTGATTTACCTGAACATGTTTCATTTCCCTCTATTCTTTGAATTCATTTCTCATTAAAATTTGGTTCTGAATTACATTTGTTTCTTTTATGTCACATACGTAATAATATATAACTGCAATCGCTTCTATCCACATCAATTAGCACAAATGACATCTAAAATGGAACCTAAAATATATTATGAATTATAAATGAAAGTGTCACAAGGGCAGATGAGCAGACCGTCTAAGTTCTCGCGAGATTTCGCGTTATCTAAGGAAATGTTATGATAAAGTTTCATTAGACTTGCCTCACAATTCGTAAACTGATATGACGATACATCCCAATGAAAATTCACATTATCTTCAATGTCTCCTTCGCGCATCTGTCACGGTCTTGTTTCTCTTTTGCATGGGGTTCATCAGCATGTTTTTCCTACAAAAAGGAATGTTTTTCAATCTTTTCGACAAGATAAAATACTTAAACAACAAAGGCCAAACATTGTTAGTTTATGAAATTTTTATTTTTATTTATCTAAATTATGTTTTTGTTACAATTTGATAGATGCATAAAAACTGTCCCCTCACCACTTTCTATTTACAGTTTTGTGTCAGACAGCACTCTGTTCATATTTGCCCTAGAAGTGACGTTGCTTTGTCCACCACTTTTCCTGCTCTTTGTAAGGAAGGAGGATTGTTACCAGATTTACTTTCTACCTTAAAGTTTGATTTCTTCAAATCTCCCTTCCCACTTTAGGTGTCTTGATCTTTTATTCCCATTTCTAAGCTTTTGCCCACATCTTTGTCTGCCGTCTTTTTTTCTGTTCTCGACAACAGCTTCATTTGTAAGACAGGGTTCTTTTTGTGTATTTTGCTGTTTTTCTCGTAAACGATGTTTTGCTTTTGCTGTCTCCCTTTTGTCAGATTAAGCATTTCCAACAATGCTTTTAATATCACTTTCCTGAAATTTGCTCAAATCCGAGTCCCTGAATTCTTTTCTTCCACACTGAATAATCAATTAATTGATTCTGTTGTCTTTTCACTGAGCAAGTCTTTCGGGTTCTCATTTTCTTCATTACATATTTGTTTGAATCACTAGAACTTCATGAATAAGAGGTGTCTGTTTGCTGTATACATCTTCTGGTAAACACGTCATCAGAACCGTGCCAATGTTTTGTACGTGGTCGTATTCAGCATCAGGAGAAGTAGGAGAGGAGCAGGCATTGGACCTGGCCACTCTGTGTGAATAGTCTGAAAAACCATGTGTCGTAGTTATTTTTGTCATCCAATCCGCCAGTAATGGCGAAGTTTGATTTTTTTATTTCACCTCTTTTTCGATCATATGTTTCTTTTTGTCCCTCTTTAAACGCATTAATACTTTCGTATATGCGTGTTATTGCTTCTGATATGGGTTTATAGGGACTGTCATTTATTTGATGTATGCAAAGAGATCTGAGCTAACTACAAGAATAAAAAATCAATTTTAATAGAAGATCCCGAATTTATGAATTATATAGATATTCACATAAGATATTGTAAACTCACGTCCAAACTCAGAATACTTGCTTAATATGGAGAAGCAAAAAAGTCCAACAAGAATGAATATGTTGTTGGAAAAATAGAATCACATTTTCGACAATTTTCTGGAAAAAGTTAGAAGTGAGAAATTAATAATCATACTGAAACTTTATATTTTTATATTACCGAGAATTTTTCTTCAATAAAGTAAGTATTAGCTGAACATAACAATATTGTCAACATTTTTAAACCATAAAAGTGTTTCATTACACTTGGAAGATGAAAATCCATGATATTCATATTTAAGTTTCTAAACGTGTCAATTTAATTTACGTTGTTTGTTATTACTATGAACCCAATTCTCAATAGAAGATAAATTATGATACTCATCATTTACTTCTTTCAGATGATTTTGTAGATTTGAAGTTGGAATGAGGCCATTCATTCATAATGGGAAATCAACACGAAATACGCTGTGTGCATCAATTGAAAATTACGGATCTCCGTCAATGCCCGTGCAATCGTCAACGGATTATAATTTATGCTTTCATCCAGACGATACGGACTTTCACAATCCCAAATGTATCGTTTAGAAGCAGGGTTCTCCACACGAGTTTTACCATGGCGGCCCGCCATCGTTAAATTTATGTGCGCCATGGTTAAACAAGCTGCGCCATGGTTAAAATCGGCAGCCGTCATGATTAAATTTTATTGCATTTCAGTCCAGACACCTATATTTTAATGACTTGAGTAGTTAATTGCTTTTATACTACGACTGCCAAGCACCTCGCATGCCTCGAGAGAAAGCCGGGTCGTGCTAAAACAAACATGTTAATCGGTGACTATGCTGTGAAGCATGACAATAGAGAGTCAATCAGCTGATGTTCAGTATTTTGAGAGTTAATTATCCTGTACATTAAATTTTGTAAACAATTTTTGGGAACTTCAACATGTACACTACATGCGATAAGATAACGGGATTATAAATATGACAATTACGAGTACGAACATGCTAATCGTGACGCATGCGATTTGATCAAGTTTCTGTACCAGAAAAAAAAACACTTTCAAAATATCATATCCCTCTGTATTTAACAAATTTCCTATGCTCTGTTTTTAAAGTTTTAACTATATAATAATTCTATGAAATTGTGCATTTAAGTGTGACTGTCAATCGCCGTCTTAGTTTTAGAGTTACTTCCCGTTTTTATGAAACGTCACGTGGCGCTTTTTTAGCACTGGGACACTGCTATATGTAGAAAAAATGAACATTTAGAAAAGGGGAACCTGGTCCAAATGTTCGTTTGTGTGTTAACTTGAAATCAAATGATACCCATTCCTAAGATTTAGTAACATGTATTGATGTACAACCTCGATTTTACAATTTCCTAACGAAGTAGTCAAATAAATTAATCTAAATACTAATATATCAACAATTGTAAGATTGTTCCAACAAAAACAACATTTTAAAGGTTTTTAAAGGTTGGCAGTCGCTTGTGTATCATCTTGATTATTGAAACAACAGAAATATTATAAATAAGCATTAGTAGCTGACAACTTTCTTGAAGTTCATTTATTCTGTACTTCATATAAAATAAAATTGTTTTTTCCGAGTAGTACATGTAGTACTTAGGTCGAAAAGATAATGTAACGCAATTCGTAGGAAAAACCAAGAACAAACCCTGGCGTTTTAAGAACCATCCTTTGCAAACAAAACCGAAAACAGTTGTTTGGAAGAAATGAAAGCTGTTAGTATGTGATAAACGATGTTAAATTTCAATTGAGATCTGAAAAAAACAATCTCTCAAGACTTTGTTTAAAAGTTTACACGAAAAACATTTTTCATGAGATGAAATATTAACAAAATGAAGATAATGAGATCATGCTTAAAAGTACATTAAACAGAAATTGTATACAGAGCAAACAGGAATACATAAGAAGCGAATTTAGTGAATGTGTACCGTTTTTATCTCCAGTGTTCATATGAAAATTCAACAGATGTACACAGTATATGTAGTGTTACCTTCATCATTGTTTTCTTCAAAGTAAACGATAGCCTTGTATGAAGACACATCTTTGGGAAAAATGATTAAGACAATATAGATAATAGGTAATACAATTGGTGAACACTACAGTGTATATATTTTGATTTTCTGTACAAAAAATCATACCGGAATCGCTGCATCCATCACTAAAATTTTTATTGCAGGATACGTATTCTGTATGTGAAGCTCCTCTATATAGCAAACACTTGGTTGGAACAGGGATTTCTGAATAGAATTAAGAGTTATATTTTTATAACATGTATAATTATGAATACAAGCATATGTGAAAAGAGATAATTTAACAAAACACGTATGTCATATCTACCTTCCACATAGCTATACCAGCTGTCTCCAATGATATACTTTTGTCCTGGTATAAGTTTAGTTTTCAGTTCCTCAAAGGACGGTCGACTCTTATTCAGCTGTAGACGACTGATGCAAAACTGGCAATTTTTGTGTTGAGTATCACAATCTTGTCGCAAAATAAATTGGAAACTTCATTATTCCATTCAAAAACTCTGTTTATTATTTAAAATAATACTTGGTGTTTAAAAGTTTTAGTTCATCTACCTGAACAAGTTTCATTTTCTTCTATCCTCTGAATTTGCAAAGTTATGACACCTTCAAGACATAAAAGGTATAAAAAAATCATAATTATGATATTTAGAACAGATTTTATTCAAAATGCACCTTTTATTGACTTGATTTTTTCGCTTAAAAAGATTGAACAGATTACTAAAACGCATCCCGAGAGACACTTGTAAAGAAACTTATCTGATAGATCTGTCAATCATTTTAAGAAGAATGTCACATGTATCTAGAGTATTGAGGATTTTAGTATATTTTTAGAATCTACAAAAAAGTTTAATAAATTAAACAAAAAAAAATGCGTGTCGATTTGCTTCATTTAGCACTATGGAGCAATTGATATGACATTTTACATTGTAATTATGTTTAGCACATAAATGAATTTTTCAGTTTTTGCATTAGTAATTTTTATACAAATGAATAATTGGAGCAAACAGTCTCTTTTCATCTTGAATAGTCCTTTAAAATATTGACAACGAAAGTAGTTTAAAATTACTTCATTGTATAGTAAAGTAATATGATGAGATTTAATATATAATTTATGACCAGCATAGTTCATTCCTTTAAGCAAAAGTACTCATTTAGCATGCTGCATGTAAAAATAAGAATTCAAACTTCACAATACTGAAAACTTCAAAAGAGAAAAAAAAGAGATCTTTCTCTTCTAAAAGAAACATTCCACCACAGAATACAGTTCCTCTCTAATTGTTTTCGGTATGGAATTCAATCATGGGGTTTTAATTGAATATTTCAATTAGCATTCTAAAATCCACATTTATTGTGAGAACTAAAAGATTATGAAATTTCTTTTGAATAGATGTAAAGACAAAAATTTGCTCAAAAACTGAGGGGCAAACATCTTTCAAAATTAAGGCTTAGCGATATGCAAGGGTCATAGAGACCACATCTTTTCATAAACATTGGCAGAAAAACACAAGTTAATTCAGCATTGAAATGTTTTACAGAAGGGAGGGGAAACTATTTTACTTCGAGATTGATTTGTTGTTCTTAAGAAAAAAATCTAATATGGCTTTAACTTTTCAATAGTCAACTTCCCCTACGTATGTAGCAATACATTTTCAGCACCTACATACGGGGTTTATATCTCTGAGTTAATTCTAAACACATGAGCTCTACGTATGAACAATTTCTAAAACGGGACAAGTCATTGACAAACAAGATAATAAAACAAGAATTTAAGCTGTCTCGTTTAAAGTCATCATTTCATGTGTTCATATGAGCGATGTGGTCTCTATGACCCTTGTATATCGCTAAGCCTTTTAAAAGATGTTTGTACATTGACCTTAATATAGGGAGAGGGCTAAAATAGCCCTGATTAACCAAAATGAGTGAAATTGGCGCAGTGGATCTGGAGAAGAAGTCACATGTGTGGACCGTATTCAGATGGTCATTCGGAAAGAAAGACATATAGTTAGACAGATATTCTCAGGATAAAACATCAAAGTACAACTTATTTGCAAATTAACTCCCAAAATTGAAACTGAAAGTTTCTCATAATTAGTTAAAATAATATCACTTTTTATAACTAGAATTTTAAATTTCTTGCTTAACATACTGTATAAATGTTACTTTAAAAACTAAAAAGAAATAGTTCTATTGTATATCAATTGTTAATTTTTTCAAATTGTCAATTTGCAAGTAGAAGCTTATGTTACCCGAAGAAATCACATATTTAGCTTTCCCCATCCAAGTGTTGTTCTTTGAAATAAAGTCTTCCTCAGTCAAAGGTCTTTGATAAAAAGTATCACACACTCTCAGCGACCTTTTCCATGTTGTATCGTGTGACAAAAATGTCCCCCTAGCAACAACTAAAAAGATTAATTTGAAAGAATCTGGGTGGATTAGGCGAGTCATATGCCTACGCACGGGCAGGTAAAATATCGATTAAAAAAATTCTTGCAAATTCCACTTTTTGTTAAGTTTGGGAGTTATTTATAACCATATACATACAGTAAAGATAAAACCAGATTCAAATTACTTACAAAGTGATTGTAATTCACCAAACAAAATGGTAACACGCTTTAGTAACCATAAAAATGACAGAAATTGAATGTTAAAAATGTGTTTTTTATATAGAGTGGGTCTTCGTACCATTTTTTTGTAAACAAATATTGAAAGGGTATGGATGGATGTATCTCTCGCCATTTTCAAAAAATGGTACAAAGACCCACTCTATATAAAAAAGTTAGTTTTCCTACTTAAATTTCGCATCATATTCTCAAAAACCCCAAGTCCAATCGAGCGTTTGCTATACATATAGAACTATACTGAAAGGAAAAAGAAACGCATAATAGCATAATAGCGAAATATATTTGACTATAAGGCCGAAAATTATGAAAATTGGTTAGATGTGTATTTTGATTACTGTGCACTAAAATTATTGGTCAAAATTACTCAACCTTGAAATGTATGGCGTCACGTAGGGGAAATGATAAAAAGCCAAAAACACGTGCATGTTGATGATTACAATTTTATGATCACATTTTGTGGTCATAAACGATGCATTGGAGTTATAGACATCGTTTTCCGCATTTGAAATCAGTATAAATTTCGTGAAATCATGGTATGGCTGACGGAAGTTACAATGGTTCCAGTAATTTAATTGCGTAAGTGAATGAAAAGGCAACAAGATGTTGCTGTGCAGTTTGTTTTAAACTTTTCAACAAGAACGGGTTTTTCAGTTGTCAGAGAGTAAATAAAAAGGTTTCCAACCAACCATGGCCGTGACGTTGACACGTAACAACGTCACATCAAGACGGGGCTTTTCATCATGTCACCTCGGTTGTTGTCAAGGTATTATCACTGAAACCGATATTAATACAGCAATCTATCATACCAATATTTTCACCCTAAAATTGACAGAAATTCTCTGCTCTAATTTGGTCCGCGAGCTTGGCAACTTTTACGTCGATTTTACTCTCACGCGCGCACGTACACGTCGTGTGCGTTATGTTTTTAGCATGTTCACACTGGGAAAATGTAGCCAGTGTTTGTCGAGACTTTCTCACGAACATTCACGTGTACCAAACCAGCTGGATTCTGTAAATTCTTTCCTAAAATGAAAATTTGTGGCACTCATTTGGCGGGGGGATTTGTTGGCTTTGGAATAATACAGCTTCCATCAACCATTAAGACTATTGTCGGAAGAGTTGAATAATAATCAAATGAGAAAGATAAATGCTCTGGTGAACTCAATGCACAGGAAAATCAAGGCTGTTACCAATGTGCAAGGGAGATTATGAGAATTTTTATTCTAATTTTGGGGGGTATCGACATATCAATTTCAATAACTCAGGAATTATCAGTCAAAGTCATACAAGATTTTGGTAACTTGTAGATTTAAGATGAATTAAAATGTTTGATAACAATACTGGAAAACATTTTCGAATTAATAGTTTTAATTTAATTTAAAATTAAAATATGCGTTTCTTTTTCCTTTCAGTATATTTGCTATTTAAAGGGCTATGTATGTGCGACTTCGTGGCTCAGTAGTCATAGCGGCGGTGTTGAAACACCCAGTTATTAGTCGCGAGTGTTCGAATCACGAGGTTTTTAAAGTTCAGGTTGAAATTTAGATAAATTTATTTTTTCACTAAAACAGAATGAAAAGATAAGATGATGAATTTGTTTACGGTCAATTAACATATTTCCTTTAATAAACAAGTTTTCAAGCTACATGTGAATATAACATTTTGAATGCATTCAGTTCAAGACTACATTACACGATTGAAATGTAAACAGTCAGGGGTAGACCAGCGCGATATGGCTGTTCTGTATGCAAAAAACAGTTAAAAGGAAATTAAGGTAAAGCGTACTATATCTCCTAAACCCTGAAAACATATTTGAAATAACAACTAAGACGCAATATGAAAAGCATCAAGATTAAAAATACTGTAACGATAACCGCAAGGTTTAAAAAATAGATATTGTCATTTGGACAGCGCTGTACAAAGTTTAAATGTTTCAGTAAATCGTACAACTGTGAAATTTCCGAAATGCTTACAGAGCGACAAAATCAGTGTGGGCATATGACTCGCCTTATCCCCCCAGATTCTTTAGCATAATATATATGTGTTTTATATTATGTTTGTTTTAATTTACAATTAAAGGTACTTAAACACAGATTTGATGTTAATATTTTCTCAAATTTTCTGCATAAATTTAAGACTTATTTGTTGCGAAAGCATTTTATACAAAACTAAAATAAAAATTATATTTTTTCTAAAAGTTATGAAAACTTTTATTTTATAGACGAGTTTCATTGACACAACCTTACACTTTCATCAATTTTTACCCTATCCTTCATATTTAAGAAACGTGGCAATTTTGGTGTTTATGTATTGGATATATGCCGAATACAATTCTGTATTAAAAAATATCAGACAGTTTGAGGCCCGTTTCGGCCGAAAACTGTCTGATATTTTTTAATACAGAATTGTATTCGGCATATATCGTACTTAAAACATTGCTTTTGAGTTACTTGGATCACTCAGATATTAGAACAAAAGAAAAAAGACCACTGAAGCAATTCTTTTAAGAATGCAGGCTTAAATAAAAAGTACTCAGTATTTAGGGATTTGGATATACTGAAGAAGGTATCTGAAAGAATATGAAAATGAGAGGGGGACAAAAATTATAGTCATTAAAACATACACGGAGATTAAATCAGTGTAACGAATTATCATACAGACAATCTAGTGAATGATGAATTTGGAATGGAATGAAAAATTGTCGATATGAAGAATATCCGCAGAAAATTAAACAGATGCTTGTCCATTTCATATTTTTTTTATGTTTTAAAGTGTCCACATATACCTTTCTTTTTGATATTCCATTACAGAAAAACAAACATAATCAATAATCACATAATCCAGCAGTTTTGAAATTTCAAATTTCTTTCAAAATTTGTTGCAAATCTGTCAAATTAAGTATTAATTATCATATGCTAGGCCTAGTTACCTTGATTTTGCATCTAGACATTTTACTTTTAAATGAAAAATTAAAATCAAATTGTTTGAATGCAATTCATGGTGTCTAAACTTTGTGTTTTATTATGAATTAATATTTGGGCCTTTGAAAGTTTATACGATATATCTTGGTGAGCTTGAGATAAAAGATACCAGAGAGTCCGACACTTCTGTTTCATACTTAGATATTTTATTTGAAAAAGACACTAATTGTAATATAACAATCAAGCTATATGATAAACGTAAACACTCACTATTCTATCGTCAACTTCCCTTACTTATGCAGCAATATACCTTCATCACCTGCATACGGAGTATATATATCTCAGTTAATTCGATACGCATGGTCTACGTATATATAATTTCTAAAATGAGGTAAATTATTGATAAACAAGTTGATGAAACAAGAATATCAACAGTCTCGTTTAAAGTTATCATTTTATATAAACAGGGCACGAGTTCTGTTACGTTAATATTTACTTTTCACCGGATGTGTTAAATTATTAAACTCTGCACACACTACAATCGCATCATCTCGAGTCTTTCTGCCAGAGGTCGGAAATACGGCCTCAAATGTATTCACTTCACCGGATGTTAAAAATTTACATATTTCTCGTTTATTCAAATATAGGATAGGTAGATGCCCCTTCTATGGTATATTTAAGGTAATATAATTTATACATTGAATAAAGTTAAACTCCACATTTCACAGATAAAAGGTCACATGCATTTATTTCAAAGATCTTGAAAGTGTGGTTGTCAAGGCGTCTACGTAATACATTCGAGGTCGTTTATCCGCTAGTCGGAAAGGCCGGAGAAGTTGCGATTGCACACACTACTGAGCACGGAATGTCAAAATTGATGTGTTGGTTTTGCTTTCGCACATTTCTACTCTGAATTTTCTGATTGTTAATTTTGATATTTTTCATCAATACACAACGAAATTGATATTTTTTTTTTAGAATGAAGAATGTGTCAGTTAAACGCCTAGAAATTAAAAGTTTCAATAACTTCCTGAAAAAAATAAGATTTTTTAAATTATATTTTCGTATTAAATGCTATACAAATATATAAGTTTTTAAATGATATAGAAATTTTTAGAAAATAATATTATCCAATCTGTGTCTATGCACCTTTAAAACCAAATTTAATCAATAATTTAGTAAGGTCGGAGCAAATCGGCAGTTGTAATCGGCGTTATTTTGTTTTTCTAACTTTGAGCTTGAAACACTTCCTTTTCTTCAAGTCTCATTTTTATATAATTAATAAATATTATACATTTATTATTATTATTATTATTATTATTATCATTATTATAATATTTATTATTATACATTTATTTGTACTATAAGTTCAAAAAAAAAAAAAAAAAAAAAAACAAAGGAACATAAATAATGTGGACAGATTTGACAACTTATTTCATTTACATATTTATACTATATAGGAAAGATTGTTGTTGAGTTTTGGTAGATGCTTCAAATTCAAATATGATTTTAGCTTAAGAATGCTAGATCAAAAGGAAAATGTAGAGCGTATTATATCATTTTCGGAGTAGGAACACTTCTCATTCTACATGAAGAATATCTTTGCTCTCGAAAATATTAAAGTCAAGTATTGAGAGCGCCAATTATCAATTTCAAAAGTCTATTAAGGTCAAGATCTAGTAAATGAAAGTTGCCTACAGATTTATCAAACTTTAGAAATAAATTCCTTTATTGATGCTTTACAACTTTAGCTTGGTCAAATAAGGTGTTTCGGGGCATAATGTGTAGATAAACAAGATGAAAAACTGTATTTTAAACTGTCATTTTCAATGAAAAATTAAGAAAACCAGCCATGAATATGGGAGTTTTTTTCGTATTCGGCAAAGGAAATGTATCCAGATTGCCTACAGTCTCTCAAAAAAAGATAATTATTAAGTTCATGACCTCTTCGTTAAATCAATATCAAGTGTAATATAGGTATCCGTCTGACCTTTCATATGATTTCAAATTGAATGACACGAAAATACCCTATGTTCTACATAATTCTGCTAAAGCCGTAAAGTACAGGAAAAAGAAAGTTGAAATTGATTGTGACGTCATAATGGATCTAGCAACAAAAAATTAGTCTAAAGTTATTTACTAGATCTTGACCTTAAAACAAAGGAAATTATGAGAAAAGCAAACATGGAGCTTATAAAACATGCTGAGAGGAGAGCATTTTGCTTCTTCTGTGGATACTTTAAAACTACTGCTTTAGGTTTACAATATCATCAACAGGAATATTTTGTTAGCCTCTGAAAGGGACATGGATAAAATTTCAACTGATTTTTTTTTTAAGAATCATTAATCAAAATGTTTATAATTCATAATTAGGGTAAAGTATATGCCTGGCAATAATTTGAACATCAATGTTGATTAACAAAGGAAATACAGAATTTTAAATTCTTCATAATGTAAACATGGCTCGTGCCTTTTTTGTTAACATTTAAAAAAATTAATTTATAATAACAAAACTGTTTCATTCTATTTAGAATTACCTATTTTATTGCAAACATCTACTTGAAACAAACATTTTATATCTAACCTATGTTTTATGAAAACCAAAATTTGGCACGGGTCTTGTTAACATTACCAAGATCTGGAGTTCTAAAACTGTCCTGTACGTATCTCAGCAACTGAAATTCAAATATTTGATATCAATTAACAATACCTTATTTTCGTACATAAAAACGGAAAAATAGATTTGAACACTTTTAGCTGACACTGTGTCTGTATCCCTTTATTTTTTTAAAATTGTTTTTAATACAATACAAACGTCTCAGCTGAAACGTTATCGAGAGGAAAGAGGGCTATTACGCAGTAAATGTAGAATTGCCATTTCTTCTTTAAAGGACTCAGCAAAATATCTTTGGAAAGTCATAAGTGAATGAGCTGGTCCTTTGTACCAAAATGTATTGATCAGAACCCATAAATGACCATTAACTGATTAAAATATGTTTTTTTCCGAAAATTTGTTTTTGTTATCTTGATCAGAACTTCCCAGAAGCATCCATGACATGGAGCACCTATAGGTAAGACCTTTTTGGTAATGTTTAAACCTGTTTCAGCTTTGATGCTAGTCAAGAAACTACTATTGCCCACAACCATTTACACCATCTCTTCAACTTAATGGACGACGGACGCTTCCAAAATACTTTATGTGACCCGGAGGAAAACCGTGATGAAAAAGCAAACAAAAACAATTCAGTAAAAACCTTTGCCCCCCCCCCCCCCTCCCCCCCCCCCCCCCCAAAAAAAAACTTCATTATTTTTTTTTACTAAATTTAACATTGGAAAAATTATTCAGTTTTAATTTTTTGTAAAAAAAAAAATGTAATGTCGTTAAAAATGAGTGTTTTATCGATGTATTATACAGAAAATATCACCATTAAAAAGAAATGTAAATATTTAACGAAAAACAATTATAACAGGTTTGTTTAAAGTGAGATTAATCCAAGACTGTCTAGGTAAAACCACGAGGGTTGATCCAAAAGAAAAGTCACATTGTCCATATCTTTTATATTTCGAGTCATATTATCAAATTCAATATACCAAAAGATGCACAAATATTAATCTAATTAACATTGAAATTTTAATTCAATAATGTTTATTTGAATTTACTATAGATGTTTGAAACATAGAGCATAGGGGGTGTCGCCGCGTCACAACGGAACGTCACGTTTTAAAGTGTTTTTTTTTTATGAAAAAGAAAAACACATTAGAAAGATTCTAAAAATGTCATTTTCTGGTCTTTAATTGAAAATCAAATGATGGCGTTGGCATTTGTGATCCTGAAATTGTTGTTTTACTCTGTTGAATTGAACTTATTCAAGGATTGTCGAAATGGGTGAAAAAGGGTTGACGTCTTGTAATGCATTTTTGCTTCAAAATATGGAAATCATCACAATTGACAGTTACATTAATTAATTAGCTTTACAGAATAAAGGAAGTAAATAAGAAACATTTTAATAGATGTATTCAGCAATTTTGGGCAGGTGATTGGTCAATGAATGATCAGCAGAGGACAAGGAGACCGTAAAGGAGATCAGAGGAAAACGTTCAATGGTGTCTGACGTTGTCAAAAAGACAGACGTATAGAGTGACATGTGAATTTTTAAGTTTGTCTTATACTACTGTTCAAAAAATTTTGACAGAGGGTTTGATTATGAATAGAGTGAGGTTATAATGGTACCAAGAATTCTTAAAGAAAGTGGAATTGCTGAAATTGTTTGCGAATCACAAATATTTTTGTAATGTATTCATCATATTCCTTTTAATTTTTCAGGTCTGATTTGAAATTAAAAAAGGTTCCATCGTGTATAATTTTGCTGCTTTACGTCAATTTATAGCAGTTTTATCAAAGTTGTGACATTACATTTGGATCAACCCTTGTAAATCAATACTATATATATATATATATATATATATATATATTTTAAAAAAGGTAAAAAAGAAAACACAAAAATCCTCAGTTAAGCTTTAGCGCTTTCATTTTTCAATCTTCAGTTCGCATATTTACAAAAGTTCTTAGACGTAGACGTAAACGTAGAAGTTACGACTGACGTAAGATTGAACATACGAATTCGTATTTTGGTATTTACAAAGCCGTTCGTAGACGTTGACGTAAGTTACGATTTCTTAAATGTACGACTGTATGTACGCATGCGCTTTCGATAGTTTCACTTTACAGTGCGCCAATAATTATTTCGGTCGTCTGCGAAAAGAGAAGAAGAATGGATGAGGGAAAGAAGCCTAGGAAAGCAAATTTTACGGATTTGGAGGTGGAGGTGTTGGTGGACGCTGTGTCCACCAACTACAAAGTGTTGTACGGGAAGTTTTCCCCTTCTTTGACAAACAGTATGAAGACGGCGGCATGGGAATCCGTTACAGAGAAGTATCAAATGCAATTTTTCACTCATGATAATTCGTTTAAAATTAAATTGAAGTAAACAAAGAATCTGTAAATTGAAAATTAGCTGGTAAGTTTATTATTAAGCAACCATCAGCACGGGTGTGAAAGCTGATGTGGGATTTTATCATAATATTGCAAGGACCTAAATGTCGTTAATTTATTAGCTGATTTTTGTCATACAGTGCTTTAAGCAGTTCCGGATTTTAAGCAGTTCCGAATAATTTCAATTAAATAATTAAAATTATGCAAACATAAATGTTTCTGTTTCTAATGATTCTTTACATAAATGAAGCTTTATGTATTGTCCATACTCTGGATGACATAGCCAGATCAAGAACTCCATCTTTCTTACCGTGTCCAGGCTTTTTGTTTACAACCGCAAGCGCTTAAGTGACGTTGACCGACATTAAACACGTGCTATCTTGAAAGTAAAGACGTGCTCTGAAACTGTGGTAAGGTATGTTTTTCATTTAAGATATTTGAATGAAACATTGATGTATCTTCTATCTCATGAAATTTCGGTTTCGTTAAAATACGACGTAAATCCAAAATAAAGAGCAATATTCACAACATCCCATTTTAAGCAGTTCCGAATTAACCATATACGGGGTTGTCTCAAAAGAGCTGGTATAACAAACAAGAGAAAATAACGTAAACAAAAAGTCAGAAACATGAAATCATTTTACATTCAGAATTTTATGATAAATTATGTTGATTTGAAAAGGCTGAGGAAGTATTATTAATTTCAAAGTCATGGCTTTAAGTATCTTTCTCCCTCCCCCATCTAGCTTCTCTCTCTCTCTCTCTCTCTCACACACACACACATGCTGTTTACAGAAGATACTACAAATTCAAAGATCCTTAGAAGAAAAAACATGTAAACAAATTAATAAAATTGAATGGAGAAACTGTAAAGAATGAATAATCTCATTAAATATTATACAATGTAGAGTGTATTTATTTTATTTTTTTTCAGCGTTTGCTATATATCTAATATATCACTGAGTCCAAAGAAACTAAAAGTAGTCATGGGAAGAAAGAAGAAGAAAATGTCCGAAATCATGAGAAAGCAAGAACTTTAATTATGAAACCACCAATGACCCCAAAAGAGGGTTGCCGCTAAAATATGTAGCAGGCCTTCTGATAGGTCATGTGTCGAAAGGTTTATCAAATTCTTTTTAGACAATTCTGGATTAAACTGGAGAATTTTTTGCAGAGGTTAATAATGTATATTACACATAACATGTATAGTGTTTGTCTTGTCCGTCATCCGTCCTTCTGTCTGTCAATCTGTGACACTTTGTGTTAAGCTCAGTTTCAAAGAAATTTTCAAGATATTTTTATCAAACTTCATTTGCTGACACATATAGTGAGAGGTATTCAACTGCGTAAAGATTTGTTTTTACCTTGACCTCACTTTTCTCAAATTTGCAGCTTGCTAACTTTCAAACCAAAAAAAACTATTCAAGATATTTTTGTAACTTATACATAATTTAATTCAAATGGTAAGAATTTATCGAATTAAGAATTGTGCAATTTTTTTTTAACTGACTTTCCCTATGGCCTTCAACTTTCTCATCTATTGTGTATAAAACTGAGTTATTTTGAAAGTACATGTACTCAAGTTTAACCTCTTCTTCAAACTTCACACTCTATCTAAAGCAAAGTTTCATGTGCATTAAATTCAAATACAGTTAAGTGAACTGGTGAATTATGTGTTGGGCATTTATGTCCTATGGACATATTTCTAGTTTTTTGTATGAAATGAAGAACAATTCTTTGATTAATTATATTTTTTATTTTGATGATTTTTTTCTAGTCTTTTTCAATGCAATTTTCTGATTTTTATTGTACCAAAATATGTTTTTTTTATTATTATTTTTTTTTTTAAATATTTGATAGTTTATTTTATCGTTAATAAAGTTGTTGAAACATGATCTTTTCTTCTTTATATATGATATAATTGATATTCCATTTTCGAGCTCAGGTCTTAAAAAAAGTGAAAAAAAATTATTGTCCCGTTAAAAATGAATTTTGAGACGACCTCTGTTGTTACAACTATAAATAACAACGATAGGTGGCGAAAACCGGAACTACTTGAAATCGTCTAAACTGCTTGAACCCCAGCATATTTTAATTGGAAAACTTCGACTATAAAGTATAACGTTTTAAACAAAATATTAATATGGCTTGAAAGAGTAAATAAAGGACTATTTATTTCAATGTAGAAATCAAACACAAGTCCTGCATAAATTATTTACCGAGTGTTTTTCCCGTTACGATCCGGAACTGCTTAAATCACTGTACTTCTTTCTTTGTCAATCAAAGTACTTTTTTAGCTTATATTAATTATTGAAAGGCACATGTATGTATATAAATATAGAGTGAATGCAGTAAGTCTGCAGTGCAGAAGGGAAGTTGGCGATATTAAAAAAAAGTGGCAGGACCTACAGTCAGTAGTGAAAAAAAAGGAATCTCAGAGGAGGAAGAGCATAAGGCAGACAGGAGGAGGGCCCATGGAGCTTGGGGCATTCAAACCATGGGAGGAGAAAGTTTGTTTATAATATTATATTTTCAGGTTTACATTGTTGAAGGGCATGTCAAGATTTATGGATTTTGTTGTTGTTTAACATTATTGTTTTACATATTGTCCATTTGAAAGGTAAGTACATGGTTTAATGGACACTTGCTAATACAGACCCATGTTTTCTCTTTGGCTTTTTATTAATTGCTAGAAATGTAGAATATATGATGTTGATAAACCTTAAATCCTGGCTGTCACAATTGGTCTCTGCTGACTTAAATAGATATGTATTAAATGTGTAGTTGATGCCTTTATATCTAAGACAAAGCTGTAGTGTTTCAAAATATATTGTCGGTGAAGGATATGGTAAATGTTTGAAAGTTAAAATTAGTTTCTCAGTGTTTTTGTGTGTATTAAGTTATATATCTTTGGTGTGTATGTGACTGACTGTCTTAGCTAGCTAGCTCATGTATAGGAGATAATTTATTCTTGGTCAACAGTAAGTATGATCTAACA